>NC_041347.1:27435207-27735207 GCF_004354835.1 Perca flavescens
ACAGATTTCTCCACAGCAGGGTCAGCTCTTATATTTATTACACCGAGCAAATTACTTTTAAAGCTCTAGTAATGTCTTGGCACAATGGCAACGCATTGGACAGAAGGTCCAAATTTACAACCGCAGTCATGGTCGACCAGGAAAGAAACAAACGCAAAACGACGTAATGACGCACAACAGATCACTAACACGTTATTGCATCATAGGTCAGCCTTTGGTTGGCCCTGGGATGAATTCCAACTGAGATCAGAGTGTTCACGTCAGTGAGAGATTATGAACTTTCCACATCATCTCAACAATTCACCGAAATTGAAGATGTAGTTTGGAGAAATTCAAAAAAGAATCAAGTGTGCGTTTTGGGAGCATTCCTCAGTTTTTTTTCCAAACGCCAAAAAAAGACGAGGTCAAGACAACCAAAATGATTTTAAAGCTGCTGTATCACTAATCATCACAGAATTATTTCCTAGGATGTGAACTATTGAGCAACCAATCAGCCTTGTTTTATTGTGAATCTACGGAATTTTAGGGCCCATCTCAGAAGATTTCCCTAAAACTCTAGCTCTATATATTGGCATTGAGAGATCTTTGGGAAACTGTAGTCTTAAAGCCAGGTGTAACATGAGCTGCAGACACTTCCAAACTTTCAGGACAGATCATACTAGAAGTATGATGAGCCTTTGGCGGGACCTTACAGAAATCACGAGGCTGAAGTGGACAACAGGTCACAGGCCTACCAGTGGGGAGAGGTTTTTCAATTCTTTGGACACGATGTCTGGTTTGGGAATCCCAAACCCTACGATTCCCCATTCATCCCAGAATCATCGTCTCTTCCGGTCCTGCCTGGTATCAGCCTGGCTGGGTCCGTTACAGTCCATGCCGCCCACCTCAAGGTGAGCTTTGCTGTACTGTTTGATCAGCGCTCCAGGGAGGAGAGCCATGAGAGCGATGGCCAGGAGCTGGGCCAGTGTCCCCCAGGAGAAGATATCATCCAGGGAGGAGATCTCTGAGAGGATGGAGCCCGTGCGAACACAGATGAAGTTGTACGGGATCAGACCTGGAGGAGAAAGCAGCGGCTGAGTCATTATGTTTTTGGCCGTTTGTGTTGGCCGTGTGTTGTTTAATGTGTGTGTAGTCTCACCTATGAATACAGAGAAGAAGAAAATGGGCATAGGGATGTTGAGGACGGGACAGGTGATGTTAAGGAACCAGTTAGGAGTCATAGGGAAGAAACGAAGGAAAAGGAGGAAGAAGAACAAACTGCTACGATTTTCCTCCACCTGACCGACAGAGGAAAAAGAGATGGGAAGCAGGAAGATAAGAGAAAAGGACAAACAAGGTGAGAAAATAAGAGGAGAGTAGACGAGAGCAGTAATAGAGCGTTTCCAGGTTCCTTCTTGTCTACTTAAAATTCTATATACTGGTACGGACAAGACTGCAGGAAAGTAAAATAATTCTGATTAAAAAAACCTTCCATCACTTTTTTGCCTTTTCTGTATACAGAAGATTTTGTTTTAAAATAAATATAGATAGATAGATAGATAGATAGATATTTTAAAACAAAAATTTTGGTTGTTTCTAAAGGCCAAAGTCGCAGAGGTTAGGAGTTAAAAGGAAAAGAAGGTAAATGGTTTTTAGTTCAGATACTTGAGCAGTGAAAATATAATAATAAAATAAATAAAATACTTACATTCTCTTGACATTAAATGTTGTACAAACATTCATGTCCTGTGCTAATTAGCCAATGTTATGCCTCTGATTGGCTTACCTTGACATTCTTACCCTAACCAATCTCACTCCACATGCCTTAACCTAACCAATCCAACAAACGAAGGCAACGGATACTAGCCAATCACAGGCAGAGTTGGGCTGGTCATGGCTTCGCTATCATAGGAAATGCAAATTTGCGCCCCACATGTAGGGATGGGGATCGTTCATTTTGATCGATATTGATACCATTTTCGAGACTGCTTAACGATCCGAGTCTTTATCGATACCATTAACGATACTTTTTCTATTATTTGGTGGAAAAAAAAGAGACGACAAATTCTAAATCTTAACAGAACTATTATTGCTTTTATTGCAAACAGCTGTGAGTCTGTGACTGTTTGAGTTCTTCTGTCTCTGTTGCTGTTTTTGTTTTAACGAGCTGATTCAGCGGTAGCCAGTCCGACTATGTTTTGAATGATTTGCGGTGGGCAGGCTAGTCTTTTACGCACACACTGTGCCCGTGAATCATTTTTCTGGTTCGCGCACGTATCCATTTTTAGACATAATGTCATATGATCCAATAGTCTCGATAGCAGTATCGATGAGCTCGGACCTTGTTGATTTTCGGGTTTCGACCAAGTCTCGAGACCCATCCCTACCCACACGGCTGCACACTGTTATTCTTGTTAACCACTGGATCGAGACGCCTACCTTCCGCTGCAGCAGGGCCACCTTCTCTGGGAAGAACTGAACCACGTGCCGCTTCCCAAACGCAGAGGAGAGCAGGAAGCAGAATGTGGAGCCAACAGTGGTGAGCAGGCAGGCCAACACCAGACCCTCCCACGGTCCAAATATTGCACCAGCTAGCATGTTCTGAAGGAGGGAGGGAGGGAGGAAGGGATGGATGGAGAGATAAATGGATTACAGTCATTTGTCTCAAACAAACACCGTGCATCATTCCTCCCTGTGTTAAAATTCACGTATGAAATGAGTGTTAGTATTTGGAATAAAAGACAGAGTGGGGCAGATCAAGAAAATGGCACTTCATTCTACCGAATTATTGGAATGCATTGCCTAAATATGCCATACATATTTTATTATGACTTGTTAAGACAGAGATGATCTGAAATGGTCATCTCTTGATGTAATGTTTGTGTAAGAATGTTCAGTATGTCTCACCAGAAAGGAGGAGCCAGGTATGGCGAAGGACTGTTTGTAGAGGTAGGCGCTGCAGAACAGCAGCAGAACGTAGCCGTGATGTTCTCTTTTATAAAACTTGAGCATCTCTGCGAGCTCCCGCAGCTCATCCAGGTCCGACGGGAACTTCAGCCTGGATGGAAA
Organism: Perca flavescens; assembly: GCF_004354835.1. Taxonomy (NCBI): domain Eukaryota; kingdom Metazoa; phylum Chordata; class Actinopteri; order Perciformes; family Percidae; genus Perca; species Perca flavescens. Next base: position 27,438,256 of record NC_041347.1, read on the forward strand.
GACGCAACACAACAAAACTTCACTTTAGCCTTTAGAAGCCCTTACACACCAGTTGGTGATGTCTCATGTCCATCAGCTACAGTATGTTGGTGTCTTATAAGTCTTATAATGTACGTTTTGTTCAGTCCTCTTTCCCACAACCTGCTTTATCTACTTCTCCTTTGGTTATTGATTTCCTCCATATCCCAGAGTGCCTTTCGTTATGGCCCCAACAATACAGATTTTTTTTTTTTTAGATCCGATACTTACATACACGTACATATTTGGAAAAATATTACATTAATACATAATGTAAAGAAATTTTCTTGATACAGATCCATTAGATTATTATTTTTTAATAAGTTTTTATAATAGTTTTGCATTATTGTGCTGCAATTTCTTACTTTTCGACGGACGTGTGCACCAATACACATAAATTATATCTGCAATAAGCTAATATCATCTTAATTATCGGTCGAGCTCTACCTTTCATCATCATGGAGTAGAACATTTGCATTTGTTGAGAAACTTTTAAATGGCCCAGTTAATAACCCACAGATCTCACAGACAGTTTTCCTAGGGACTATTTCTTTGGTGGAAAAAAAATCCAAAGAAAACAAAGATTTGCATGACTAGATACCACCAGTTGCAAGACAAATGTCTGTTTTCAATTTGACTGAAACAAACATAAGCTTCATACAACAAAACATGCTACAAGTTTTTATAACACTTGATAGAAAGATAAGAGGAAAGATCACATTAGAAAGAAGGGAGAAGTGAGTGAGAGGGTAACAGGATATATATGATTGAGGGACAAAAATAGTGTCGCTGCCTGTAGACTTAGGCAGAGGGTAGAAAGACACTTTTCAAAACACACACACACACACACACACACACACACACACACCAAACCCCCCCACCTTTGAAACCCAAGATGCCGGCTTCCTCTACCACCTGCTCTGACATTCAGCATTCGTTGTTTCTACTGGTCAGTGGATAAACATTCTGTTCTGTCATTGGTTAGCAGGTTGATGATGCGTAGGCGCTCAGAAACGTGAAACTGAATGGATGTATGTACAGTATTTAAGGGAAATGTGTCATCGTTTACGGATAACCCCATGAGAAACATTTTGTGTCTGCACATGGACCGACACACACGTATTCATATACAGAGAGGGGGTTTTATATGAAGCTGGGTCGTATCAGGTTTAATGGTGAGAGACTTTTTAAAGCAACTAGGGCTGCAATTAATGACTGTTTTCACTATTGATTAATATCTCAATTACTTTTTGATTATGTGATAAACTGGTAAGACTAACAAGTCATAAAGTAGTGAGTCCAAAATTATGTTTTTAGGGTTTCAAACTAGCAGTCTAATGTTTTAAACTACCAGTCTAATTAATTATAAGATTTACAGATATATAAAACAGAGAAAGGCAGCAAATCCTCACATTTCAGGAGCTGGAACTCATGAATATTTAGCATGTTTGCTTAATACAGTAAATAACATTAACAATTATTGATTATTCACATAGTTGTCAATTAATTTTCTGACATTTCACTACCGGTAATCTTACCAGCTTTAAAAACAGTATGAAACTCTAAATGATCACAAAATGGAGGCATTTTTTGGGTCATTTCATGGTATTAAGAAACATTTCATAACACATGTTTTGAAAAGTACTTTAATAACCTGCAATATGCTCCTAATTTAATATGTGGTGTTCATGTCTTGTCTTTTACTTTGCTCCTTTATAGACTTTTTTTAATTGACTCTGTAGCATTTGATTTAAGGACCACCCTGTGTAAACTTTGTGCTCACTTCAATTCAATGTATTTTTAAAGTTGTTTCTTGTTGTATTTGGTTTTCTTTTCTTCTGTTTTTGTTGCTTTTAAGCCAAAAGATGTTGGCCAAAATACTGTACTTTTTCAAACATACTTGTTTTCTTGACTTGGCTAATAATGTACTGTCATTAAGTCGACATGTATCATGGCTACATAAACACACACGCATGCACACACACACACACACACGTACACAAACAGACACGCGCACACACACACACACACACACACACATACGACTGGGCAGACAGGATGCCAACAAATTGTTGTTGGGTGTACTCATACAATGTTCATATGACTTGATAAGTAACCGTATAATATGAGTAATGCCATCTAATGGGTGCAAACACACACACTTACACTCACACTCATACACACACACACACACACACACACACACACACACAAACACACAAACACTCACTCACACAGATGGGTCCTGCTCTTGGCTTCAGACTTTCTTGGTCGGCGTTATTCTATCATCCCAAGACAACCTCAAACTTGACTGAAGGCACATTGCAACATACCACTTACACTCACACACACATTCTGAGTAATGCTATCAGTCCGATATGTACTGAGAGGAGAGAGAAAGAAAGGAGAGAAGATGTGAATATCAAACACATTTAATATTTCATTCAGTGCTTTACTGACCGATATTATTCTCATCATTTGTGACACAGATCTGATGACCAATATAAGCAGAAAATGTGTGGAGTGGAGTCTATTAACAAATATATGTTCCCTATTTCAACATAGAAAATATACTATAAAAATACATAACAGACAACAGTAAGTACAGCTGAAAGAGGAAGGTAAACACCGTTGATGGGTCACTAGTCCAGTGGTTTCTGGACCCTTTCAAGGTAAATATGAGGGGTTACAAGATAAAGGGATAATTAATTAGCAAAAGCATGAATTCCTGCTTCATAATGTTTATCTTTTTGACTTTCCTCTTATTTTCTTTATTTATGTTTCTACAATGAACATCCACATTAAGGCCACGTAAGCTGTGATGACAGGTCATAAACAGATTCATTATGGGGGGTCAGAGACAGAGACTGGAAAAAAGTTCCACCGATCATTGCTGTGGTCAATTTAGTTTCAAAGCCAGCTAATGTTCCCCATACTGTAATAAAGGGGAACCACACATTGATACAAGAGAACAAGCAAACTCTGTAGGCCTACAGAAAGTCAACCACTGAGTCACTGCAATACCCCAAAACATGGGCAGATTTACCATAATTACTGCTGTAACAACAATACCTATTCCCTTCCTGTAAGCATTTCTATTGCACAGTACTTCTTTGGACTGGGTATATCATTGTTGCATGTAAACATTGCTAAAAGCAACAATAAAAAAAAAATTTGGATATTCCCCAACTGGATTACAGTAGGAATAATTTAACATAAAAACAAATGTGGTTTGGTAAATTGTGTCTTTCCATAGCGCCCTACCTGTACTCCTTGAGCCCCTCTTCATCCCCCTCTGAGTCCGGCTGGGCGTGCGTCGGTCCCGGGGGAAGATGAGTCGACAGCAGGTAGAGGAAGACACTTGCCGCCGCCACGATGGCAGCAAGTCCCGCTAAGGAGCGCATGTTGCTCCCTGCTGAGGCTACCCTGTTCACCGGCAAACTTCGCTGAAATCTGAATTTAAACAAAGTCGACGTGTTGCAGTTCAGTTGGACGACACCGACGAAGGTGGGTGTCGCTTACCGGGCAACATGCTACAAATGACGGGTGACATTCTGGCCGGGATCGGCAGACGGATCACATGGCAGCCGGCGACTCTCTTACAACTCTCTTAATGTCGAGGGAAAATGTTGACATTTGGGTAACCCTAGCCTACCACACAGCACGTTTTACCTCGTTTCCTCCTCGTTTATTGTAATTTAATTTTCTCCTGTAACTTCTGTCCTCCTGTCTTCAACAATTTGCCTCAAAAGACGGACATAGAACAGGTTTAGGTGATTGAACTGAACTTCAACTTTGTGAGTACGCCTTCAGCTGCTGTTTGTGAGGGCTGTAAACATGCACTTGCACGCAATGACCACTAGAGGGAGATATGGTGACGGCCATGTCAGCGGGCCATGTGTTAATTTATATTATGCAGTGGAATAGGCTATTTATAGCTCATTTATAGCTTATGCACCACTAAGTTATTTGCAAATTTTAAATATATATATGTATATATAAACTATTAAACCATTAACCCTTGTGTGGTGTTCGGGTCTGTGGGACCCATTTTCAATGTTTGCTAAAAGAAAAATTATGCTATTTATTATTTATTCTAACTCACACTCATTGGCCTCGGCTCATTTTCTGCGAAGAACATAAAAAATAACTTATTTTCAATGACTGCACATGGTACACCCCCCCTACACATAATTTATTACATATGAGGTGTTCGGGTCTACTAGACCTGAGTGTAGTCCTATTTAAATCTAGGTGCTATGAAACTATGTTGTCTTTCTGCACCTGCTATTCCCACACAAAGTTACAAAATTGTTACATTTCAAGCTCTTTCACCTGTTCTGATTAAGTTCTAAATAAGCACCAATAATGATCAAAAATCTTGTTTCTGTTTTTTACCTTTTTTATAATTGAATTTCCTTGTTTTCTCACACAAAACGAAAATGATCATATGATCATAAATGTGATCTCACAGGGGTAAATGCCAAATATGAACCATAAATGATTTATATATCATTGGTAATTGAGCTAAAGTAAACATCTTTTAAAGGTATAGTGGAGGATTTTCTTTTTCCGGGTGGATCATCAAGACTATTGGTCCTCCTAGTTGTCAATCATTCTGGTGATATGTTTATGTAAGGCCGTCGTACGTGCACGTCCCTAGCTTTCAGGTGTATGTGTGTGGTGAGCTTGAGCTACGGTTTCAGCCATTCATTGAAGCATTGAAGCTTTTGGGAGAATATTTCACACGCTGGCGTGCGCTAAAAGCACAGGTTGGGCTTCCCACTAATGCCTCAGTCGTGAAGTTTCTACTCCACAGGTAAAGTTTGGCTATTTGGAGAAATCCATTTAAAATCACTGCTAGTAAAAGTTGATGTAAGCTATGATTAGAGATGCTAGCCCTGGCACAAGTCACGCACCGCGCACACACGGTAAACATCTCAATTTGTGAAAAAGGGCAAATCTTCTTTTGGAAAGTAGGCGTGTGTGTATGTGTTTAGGCCTATATTTTCTTTTCTGTGGAGGGGCAATAAAGTGAAAAAAGTGACAACGAGTGATACAAGACTGGACAACATTCATATGAAACTCATATGTGGTTTCCCTGAAATGAAAGTCTTTGTCTTGGGATTTAGGTGAGTCTGAAAACAAGGTCAATTTCAAGTTGTATTAGTCATTGAATTATGTATGGCATCTTTTTAGTAACATGTCCTTTAGATTTTATTTGAGGCAAAGTTTGTTGCAGTGTAATGTTATATGTAACCACTGCAATGGTATAGTTGGGGTCCATATGGTCTGGTAACTTGTATGTGCCTTAAAAAACACATCCACACATTTTTGTGTGACCTTATTTAATTCATCTAGCTATTTGTATGATACAATAAACTATCAGACTTTCACAGGTCCGTATTGCCTCCTTTTAATATTTTTTATCTCCTAATAAAGCTGTTCTTTAAAACTGAATCACACACTTTATCCCCTTAAAACGCAAATATAATACAAAATAAACACAAATACATGATTTTTTTTATTGTAGTACTTATTTATTCATCCTCTTTTGGCTTAAACAGTTTGTTCCCCTTTCCTCTCATGGATGGTCATCTTTCCTGCAAAATAAATTTAGAACATTTAGTTACAAATAGTATTTACAGGGAACTGTGTGCAACCACAAAAGTTTCTTGAGTCAGCCGGAAACTCTGCTGTGGAGACACAGAGAAGATTCTAGTTCCATAAACGTAATGTGAATGCATGTAAATGGGATTTACTGGACATGTATTTTCACATGTTGAGGTGCAAAGATCAGCTACTCTGTGAGGATTAGCGTAATTCATTGTGGATTAATAATAATGTAATATACTATACAACAGTACATATATAACTATATATATATATATATATATATATATATATATATATATATATATATATATATGTGTGTGTGTGTGTGTGTGTGTGTGTGTTTGATATATTCTGTACTCTCAAGGGCCATTTCTTTGCATGAATACATACCGTTTGTATATTTCTGATACATTAGGTACATTTTCCTGACAATACTTTTGTACTTTTCTTTTTACATTTTCAATCTATGCCATGCCTTTTAAGGTACTTTTACTTAAAACATCTGAATAGTTCCTCCACCACTGCACATAATGGTGAGAATCAGGGGTGGAAGTAACAAATATCATGTACTGTACTGTACATGTCTCCTTTCGGTAACAAAGCTGTTTTTTTGTGTAGGCTACTTTGGCTATTTTTAAAGAATGTCATTTTACTTTTACTTAAATATACAGTACAACAATGGAGTAAAACGAAGGACCATGCCATTATGATAAGGTTAGCGTTATTGTACATAGGCATAATTAACAATGGTTGAATCTACCTTTAATTAAGCACTGATTTAATGCACCACCCGGTTGGCACGCTAAGTGAACCAAATCAAGCCCACCTGCGATGATGCATCACCATCAGGTGCACCCTGGGTCTAGCAAACATGCTAAATGCTAACATGCTCATGGTGGATCCTCCATTTTGGCGGCATACATCTAAAAGTTGGTTTGTAGACCACCATTAAATAAAGAAGAAGAAGTAGTGGATCCCCCAGCTGTGATTTCTGTGCTCACAGCTTAACTTTTACCTTCATTAAGGAGTGTGAGGCCTTTCTTATTTATTTTATTTTTAAGGACAACACACATTAATCAATATTTCTGTAAATATGCCAGTGTTATCCAGCTAGCAATTTTGTTTGAATGGTAGACCTTTGGTGAGATGCTTTGAGACCAGAGCACCAGGAAACTGTTACTCTGGGACAGAGAGGCCGAATGGACTGGTTATACTGGGCCAAAGAGGCTGAGTGGACTGGTTATATTATACTCTGTGAATGAACAAGCAGAGAAGTTGAACCTGGAGCAGATTGTGGAGGACTTCGTGGTGTTCAAGACTCGCAGGGAACCACGTTCGGAAAAGTGAGTACATCAACACACTTTGATGGTTCTAACTCTCTCCAGAGCAGAAAGTAAACGTGCGCTTGGTGGTGTGTAAAAACTGTGCAGCTCTATTTTTGCTGTAATGCGTGTGTTTGTGGCTTTGGAGTTCATTCTCTAGGAAGCATTATAGGTTTACATGCAGTTTAGTGTCCCAAATTCCACTATGGCCACGCCAAGACCCGCCCTACGAAACAGCTTGATTGGTTGGGGTTAGGCATTTAATGATGACCAGTTATTTATTGTGTATTGTTTGTTTAATTGTCTGACTTGTCACTTTTTTGGTTCTTCTTCTGGTGTGGCTACACCGAGGAAGGTGGTTGTATTATTGATAATCAGTTGTGTGTACAGACTGCAAAGTGACGTTTATAGAAAATTAATTTATCGTTTGTTTGGTGTGATACGTATCACCTAACAACATCATCACCATACAAGTTTTTCTTTACTCTCCTTCCACCTCTGTAGCCTACTATAACACAGTGAAGTTTCCCTATTTTAATCTTTTATCTAAGTAAATTTTTACCAAAGTAATTTTACTTGTAGTTGAGTAAGAATTATTTTTAATAAAAACAGCACTTTTACTTGAGTATATCCAGGTGAGAATCACCTGTCCACACAGCATTAAACTCGAACAAGTAATTTGTAGAAGCACCTGATCTGAAAATATTCCAACATCAAACCAGTGGCAAAAGAACCTCAATCTATTGCACAAGGTGTGCAGCAGTAGCACAAATACATGGAGAGAATGTGCCTGAACAACATTTTTTTTGTGACAGGTAAATGTTTGTATGATGTTTAGATATTAAAATGAAAGTGAAATAATGGTAATGCTAAAGTTATTACCTTTCATATCCTCGGAGATTTCATTGTTGTTGTGGCTGGCCTCAAGTCCGTCAAATCAGCCTCCATGATGTGCTGTATGGCTACTTCCTCTGGAATAACTGTAAAGTTGGAACACAAGTGATGTCAGTAAAAAATCCACAAAGTTTTTGATTTGTGCTCCTCAAATTAAGTCAGTAAGACATTTCCACACAGGTAGACACACAGGAATACCTCGCCGGTCCTCGTGGGGAACAGTTGGCATCGCTTGAAGCCCAGCCACCAGCGCAAAGAGCAGGAACACAATCCGAGCTTTCATTTTCTAAAGGAGAACACTCAGTGTTAGTGCAATCTTCTGCCTTTTTACGATAAATATTAATGATCCTTTCTTATTGTTATTAAAAGCTTGAACATATATTTTAAATAACTCACCTCTGCTGTCAAACTCAGCAGCAGCAGTCTGTAAGTGGGTCTTTAACAGGGAAGTCACTGTTTATGGCTCTATGTCTCTGTTGTGAGTATCCAGACCAGCAGTCCTCAGGCTGAGCGTGTCTGTGTCTAAAGCATCTTCACAATCCAACCGGTTCAGTTTTAGGAAAAAGAGATTCTAAAAATAAATCACTCACTTACTAGTTGTATTCAAAACCACAGAGCGTGGTAAACGGCTCCTCCCTGCTTACACTGATAAATGTGGCTTAACTGAATTGATTGTGTTACAGACACACCGCACTCATAAAAGGATTAATACACGTTTTATTGTGTAAAAATCATTGAATCTGAACTGAAACAATGATTATGAAGGTAAGGTGCTGAAAGAAAAAAAAAAAGATTAAGATTTATTCAAGTTTTCTAATGGTTGTTATTTTCTCTGCAGTGTTTTTCACCTTAAAAATCATACACAAAAAAAAGAAAAAACGTGTCAATTTGCATTGTATGATTATTATTGTATTACCTCTGCCCCCTGCTGGAGACATTACAGAATCAGTATATAAAAAAGAAAATTATGTGTTAACAGTGCTGTATGCAGATGAACGTGTGCGTCTTGTGTCTCCTTGTGTTGAGACTGTTCTCAAAGGCATTGACATATATATAATGGACCAATAGACCCCGATGCTCTGGACGGAGACCAGTGAAGGCTATTAGAAGCACTTTTCCGGTGATCTCTTGCTTTACTGTGCAGCCTCCAACTGACAGAGACAACGTAAATGTGACGTGAGCAACGTGTCTGAAAGTTGTAAGTCTTCTGGTAGCTGTGACAAGAGAAACCTCAATCATTCCCAATCTTACAGAGACGGAGAGTGTAGGTATATGTAAGGAGATAACATAAGCACAGGCTAATTATTGCTAACTAGCATGCTAGTTAACATTAGAAATTAAAACTAAACAGCTAATGTAAGTCGAAACTGCCTGCGAGCTTCTCCTGTACTGTACGTTAATTCCTCTACTGTGCGACAGTAAGTCGCGTGGTTATGACACAATCGTTAGCCTATTTTTACAAAAACGTCTGCTACGGAGCCATAACGTGAGGTACAAGGTAATGGAGCCTTTTATACATTGTTGTGTTTCTTTAGAAATAAACAACGGACAAATATAGTCTTTAAATGCTTCAGATGTAAAAAAAATGGCGGTCAGAGGAATGCTAAAAGGAGGTGATCGCTTTGTAGCAACAAAATTGCGCCATCGGAGGTTCGAGTTCTGAAGCGAAGCTTACCCCCTTGCTCAAAGGCCGCCATAGGTCGCAGCAATTATGACTCATATTTACGTTCATAGTGGTGGCACCCTCTAGTGGCCTGCCGTACATATTACAGGAGCAAAGCAGAAAGTAAGTAGACGAAGTAAGAACACCTTATTCCACATAAGGAGGCAGGCTTTGGTGGTGGACGTGTCAAACAAACAGAAGACAAACAGAACTAACAAAACTATGTCACGTTCTGCGTCAGGTGTGTAACTGGAAGTTAAGTAACGTAACAGATGATTTAAACCCAATCCGTGATTATTTTCTGAACTTAGCACTAAGTAGTCAAGTGCCTAAAATTAACAAGCTGACTGTTTGTGACAATTTTAACCGTTACGTTCTCTGGTTTAGATACGAGGATGGAAAACCCTCCGGTGGGTCGTATTTCCTGCCACCGCTAGGGGGCACTAATTCATGATATAACAACAATATATCACAAATATATTGTATGGTTTGGAGGGCTTGTTGCTCCAGTTGTTTCACACATTGTTTGCTTAAGACCAGCCACTCAGATTCATATAAGAGTTCAGATTTATTCATTCTTCTCTACAGAAGAAAATATTTGACAAAATCTCTAATACAGAACATAATGAAACATTATTGACCGCAGTTCCTAATATATACATGAAGTCTGTTGTCTTGACAGACAAAGAAAGAAAGAGAGGAGAGATGGGAAGTGATACACATGTAATACATTTACATAACCTTTACTTACAGAGAATGCACCCACAAAATAGTGCTATCCTAGCTGAGAAAAAGTAATGATACGCAAACAAATGTGCTAGACCGGAGCGATCTGAAAAACACTTCCTTCTAGTTCTCAGTAATGAACTACAGTAAAGTACTATAACACTGACAACCCTGATTATCTTTACATTTTACCTTCCTATAATCTAATCAAGCATTAAAATACTCCTCACGTTACGCACACGTGGCAAAGTAGACCCAGGTGATCTTATCTGGGATTATTATTATTGAATAGTTGAGTGAAAAAGCTGAATGTCTTATTGTAGTTCTGCAACACCCCCTGGTGGGTGATGGTAAAACTGAGTGTGTGTTCACTGTGCAAAGCTCTACATTTGTGATGGGTTGAGATCTTTCATTTGCTGTGTCATGTGTGTATGTTTTAAACATACATAAATATGAGTTTATGTACATATATGACACAAAAATCCATCTAATTTAAAAATGAATACTGGCTAACATGAGGGCAAGGTGGGAAGATATATATATGGCACCTATATATGTGTATTATTTCATGATCACATTTCTGCAATTAAGCAGAAAATATAACTGAAACACATTTTTCAAGTCAAGTTTATTTATATAGAACAACCCTACTCTTAACATGTTTTAGATGTATCAGTTACTTTCCTTTTGGTTACCTTGAATTTTATAATAATTTTATAATAGTTTTCCAAATAGCTAATTCTGTAGGGTTGTCTGTGTCGTCATGCAACGTGTTCTCATGAACAGGTCCGTATGATATAGTGTGAAAATGTATGCACCTGCCCCAATACATATGATATCCTACGACATGCGATCGGCGGCTGGTCACATGATGCCTCCTACAGATGCCAGCTACAAGGCTCTGTGACGCTGAGTAGCGTCATGTGGAGACATGTTTTCGCAGGACTGAATAGGCCAATGCTATATTGCTATTGCTCTATTAATGCAATCTCCTGTTGTCATACAGCCTGTCTGCACAAGTGACAAGTTGAAGTCCATTAACGTCTTTCACGTCTTGTATAATAAGATAACATCAATTGCGTAAACACATCAAACTACTTGGTCACCAGCTGAATTCTACTTGGCTGTTAAATCTACTACTCTAATAAACTCGCTTTTACAATTCAACACTGACAGAATTATCACTAAATCACTAATTGGCCTAGAGCTCAACTAAATTTTCTTTCCAGCCAATTGTTTTTTACATAGGTCTTCATGTATTTAAAGGTTACAGTGTGAGAAGCTGAAAATGAGTGATGCATTAGTGGCAGATCAATTGCAGTTTTGAACTGAAAAATTGAAAGTAAATGGCTCTGCACATGAAAATAGCTTCTTTTTTTTAATTGATCTTCTCTGAATCTTGCAGGGAAAAATCGAGTGAGAGAGACTAAACAGACAAAGAGAGAAAAAGAGGTTAACATGGATAGAGAAGAACCATGACATAGCAAAAAAACAGAGAAATCAGATTGGAGATGGTGGTTAAAGCGTGACTGATCCATAACAAAATGATCAAAATAGTTGTTAACGGTTGTGTTGACTAACTCATGACTCTGAATGGCTCAACCCTTAAAAGCAATGCTGGGACACTAAACTCAGAATGGTAACTGAGCAATTAACTCGTCTATAGCTGCCAAACTGAACCAAACACAAAGCTGATCACTGGAACGACATGCTTGAAACAGTTAAGATGTTTCATTTGTTTCCCTCAATAAAATCTGTCACCACAATTTATCTAACAATTTATCTAAAAGGGATTCAATTAATGAGAAGATCTTCCATACCACATCAGTAACCAATACTTCATAACCAAACCAAACATGTAACAGTGCAAAGCACTGGCTTAGTTGCATTGAGATTATCATTTTATGGCTACAATGTTCAAGCTAACAGTCTGAGGCCTATTAGGCACATATTTTAACACAAGACAATGCCACACAAGGACCCTTTTTCTAAATTAAGGAACAAAAAAAATCTAGACAGATTATTCTTAAATTATGATTAACATTTGCATTGTTATTAAAGCTCGGCCTCAGAAGGCTTCCTGCATCAACAACTGGTTATACTATATATATTATATGGTGATGTGTTGTCTCGAGGTCTCCAGGATAACTAGCACACAGCTAATATTCAAACACGCTCCCTTGCTTCTGTCTTTATCCGAATGTGGGAAATGATAGAACATACAGAGAGCTCTGAGGTGATGTAACAGGGTCTCTGGTGGCCATAGGGGAGGTATTCAGCTCTCGGGCACAGCAGCGAAAAGCTGGTTTCCTTTTGTTATGGCCACACATAACGCAGCCTGGATTCTGCTTTTTTTTCAAGGTGTTAGACATTTCTGCACTCACTTATACACAAAGTTAAACTAAATCATGGTTAAAGGTCCAGTGTGTAACGTTTTTAGTTGTTCATTATCAAAATCTGTGTTGCCCGTTCACAAACTTGTCCTTTTTATGAATATCATCAATTCCAAGTATTCCTATTGGCTTGAAATTTTACATTTGCATTCGTATGAACTGGGGTAGACGCTCCAAATTCATGCGCCATCTTGAAATACGTTAGCCGGTAAGGGACATACAGGATATACTGCTCCGCCTTTTGCGTTTTTGCTGTCACGCGATAAACTCACGGGTGCTTCTAATGCTGCAAATGGGTATCGTCGCTTCCCGTCCCCGGCAAGTTTGAAGAAGGAAACATGGAGGACCACATGTATTCAAAATCCAAATTTCAGGAACAGGAGTCTTCTTCTTTGCTCAGAAAGAGCAAGAGACCGGCGTCATCAGAAAAAAGCATGAAGGCTACCGTAGCTGTAATACGTACTTTGAATTGCGTGGTGCGAGAGAGCTGATTGCAATATTTGATCTCAACGCTAGATGGGAGAAATTCCCACACATTGGACCTTTAAGCTATAGTTAGGGTTAGGCAGCTGAAACCGAGATTAAAGTGGCAATCTAAAAAAAAAATCATTGAAATACATGTCTGTTAAGTCGCTATCTATTGCCAAATGAGGAGAACACAATGTAATTTGATTAAAGTGACCACTATGTGGCCGTATCATGGCATTAAATAGGATGGCCATACTGTATATGTCATTTTGGAATTCGTTGGCAATCGACCTTTTCTGTTGTTTAGGTATGAGGAAGTCCTCCATGATGGCTCAAGCCAAGTGCTTCCCTTCATGAAAGTGTGACAGAAGGACAAAGGCAGAAGCATCCATCTCTCCAGTAAACAGTGTGTTATGGTCTACAGTTTAATGTGTAACTTCTCTGATGCATCAACCCCGACCTCGTCAGGAGGCGGGCTCCGGGCTACATTTTGCTGCTGGGGTCCAGTTACAGAATATTATATTAATACATATTCAAACCAGAGCCCTTGAGAGAAAGAGTTATGGCAATTTGTACAATAGTGGTTCTCATTCTGGTGATGACAGATGTATGCTGCAAATATTTACCAATGACATACACAACATCATCATGGTGACTTATAACTGGAAAGCTGGGTGTGTATACAGTATGACACAACTGAATGTTGATAATGCACTCGTCCTGTCCAGATATAGTTTCCTAATTAGATTGGATTTCATGGTCACAACCATTTCATCACAAAGTCGTTCTTCTAACCGCAAGGATACTACCACCACACTGGAAGCTACAGAACAGCACACTGCTCTAAATGTTTGAACACTACAGAGACTGCAGATCAGCAGTGGTGTTCTGGTAGTTGAGGATGCCGTACACAACTCAGTGGTAATTATACTCTTGTCCAAAACATCATTTAAATAGACTGGAAGGTGAGGATCATACCAAAAAAGATAGGAGGGGGGGGAGTACTCTGTGTGCTTGTGTATACCTTAAACTATTCTACTAAACACCACATTGATATTGTTTGCACTCAGTCTTTCTTCTACAGACAAAGTCAGCTTGTCGACATCTACAGTACGATGAGAAGATGTTAGCATTTTGTAGCAGACTAAACTCCAAACACGACTCTTCATAATTAGTACCGGTTAAACAAAGAGAGATAAAACAGTCAAAATGTGGCAAAAAAATTAACAAGACAATGGTGTTAATGGAGAAGAGTCTTTGTCAAAGGGAGCATCAGTGGGATGACAAACCTTTGTGTAAGAGAAGCTGTCTTTCCAGAAACTTTACAATACAGCGCAGTTGGTGAGTTTTTACTTCGTCCAGAAACAAACTGTAGTTAAATTGTTAAAAACCGGAGTCCCGGCTTAATTTCAGTCCACTGAGAAGCTCATTTCCAGCCTTATTACAGGTGTAGGTGTTAGCAACTGTGTGGAAAATCTCATTAGTGTCCATTGTTTGGTGTCACAGCTGCTCCTAAGCCATTTTGTGCCCCACATCACAAGTGTTTGTTTAATTCAACCGGGGACAACCAAGAGCGCAAGTGAAAGAAACAAATTAATTGTCCTACAAGATCTGGTTCGCCCCTGGCTGCCGGGAGTTGCCATCATCCTCCCTCTCTGATTGGTGTTTATAAAGGTCGCATGGCATGAGAGGAAGGGGCTGTCCCTGCTCGGCCAACACTGACTCATAAGGCGGCGCCGCCTCCAGCGGGAAGGAGATGGATGCAACGTGTTGATGCTCCTGCTCCTGTAGTCCCAGCGGGTAGTGGGAGGGGGAGGAGCGGGCAGCACTGGCCGAGGTCTCTCCGTAGTATGGAGAAGGATCCAGACTGGTGTAGTTAGGCTGCTCCTCCTGCTCTGCCCCTCTCTGACAGGGGTCCAAGAGGGAGTAAGGAGGCGGGTCATCTGTAGGTAGGTAGATCTGAGTCGAACCTGGGCCAACACACTCATCGTAACTATAGAGATGAAAACAAAAATGAGTACAGTTGTGGTGAAAATGGAGAACCAAAGGGCTGTCTGATGGCTAGGTAACTGACTATGGACAAGTATCCATTCAACGAACGAACTATCCATTTAATGTGAATTGTTTGGTAAAATGTATGTTTAAATGCTACGTTTCACCATCAACATGTGTATAACCAAGTAAGAATCGATAAAAGCTGCAGCCTCCTTATTGCTGTTTTGACAAAGTGCTAAAACGCACCATCTTCCCCCAACCAGAGAGCAGAGAAAGAATGGAACATAAAATAGAATAAAAGTAAATAGCAAATAGAAAATAGAATTATAAATGTGTGTGTGTGTGTGTGTGTGTGTGTGTGTATGTATGTATGTGTGTGCATGGAGCAAATGGTAGATGATGATGGGGGCATAGGAAGCAGTAGATCAGTATAATTCAATCAGCACAGTGGTTAACTCTATTAGTCTGGTACCATAGTGCTGGAAGCATGTGTGTTTTACTTTGCCCTCTTTCTTTCTTTTATCTGTCTTTCTTTCTTTTTGCACTTTCTCTGTCTGCTTCACCACAGAGTGTGTGCACCTACTTGCCGTTTTAAAGCAGCATTAGAGACTTTGAGTGTCTGTGGTTTCCTGCTCAATGCTTGTTTGTGTGTAAGAGAGAGCTATTTTAGCCCCGACGGGAGGACGAGGCTCAGTCAGAAAGACCGAATGTCCACTGTTTGTCCTCTCTCTCTCTCTCTCTCTCTCTCTCTCTCTCTCTCTCTCTCTCTCTCTGTCTTACTGCAGTGGTGTCTTTGTGTAAGACACTTTGTTTATTTGTCTTTTTCTTAACACATATTCCCTTACACCCTCACACATCTCCACACATGCCCACAAAGCAAAGGATTATGGTTAACTACAGTTTATTAACATACTTTTTTTGCTTTGGGAAAACAGACGTTGACCATTCAGGCCAATTAAAGGCATGTTGAGGCGAAAATTGGAGACAGGGGACAGCGTGTGCTGGGTGTTTCAGAGGTGTTGTAACACACTGGAAATCCCTGTGTCTTTTGTCTCTCAGGAGTTACAAGCTCCCCTGTGGCCTTCTGCTGTGTGTGTGTGTGTGTGTGTGTGTTTGTGCAGAAACCTCACACTAGATAATGAGTGTGGTGTTTTACACCTATGTGTGTTCTGCTAACGTGTGTGTTCGTTAGCTAGGTGTGGCTGAGTAAAAAAAATGATTTGTCTCCTCTGAGACAAGTGCTGGGAGTTACACAACCGCTTCTGTTTATTTTTCAGCCGGTGTTTTTGTCTGCTGCCTGTTTTCTATTTGAGATCCAGACCCAACATGTGAAATGACACAACATAATCATTGTTAAAGAGTTAGTTAAGGATGTTATTGCTCAGTTGCAGTCTGTTGCTGTTGCATCTGTGATAATCATCCCAATAAAAATCCACGGAACTCCCGGTGGTGTGGAAAAAGTCTGCTGTGACTTGAGAAACAACAGGTTTCTTGACATGTAATCGAAACCACAGTCTTTTGTTGCCTATATGTAGTCTAGATCCACGACGTTCCACTTCCGGGATTGCTCTGATACCGCCGGAAATTCTGCTGGGTGTCGCTCCTTTTGCCCGGATGTCCATTACCTTCCGCTTTCTTTGTGTTGGAATTTTAAACTGGTGGATTTCTGAGGACTATGGTTAAATGCTCCTCAGATCTCTGCAGGGTAAATCCAGACAGCTAGCTAGACTATCTGTCCAATCGGAGTTTTCTGTCGCACGACTAAAACATCTTTTGAACGTACACGTTCCACCAAAACAAGTTCCTTCCCGAGGCTATTTTGCAACAGCACCATGGCTTTGTCCGCCCATGACGATTGTGATTGGTTTAAAGAAATGCCAATAAACCACAGTACGTTTTTCTCCCATCCCGGAATGCCGTGTGGACTAGCCAGACCCTCCTCGGTAGTGCTGTAGAGGAAGGTCTGGCAAAGCGAGACTAGCCTATACCTAACCACAGACTGGAGTTTTGGGTGTGAATCCTGGACTGTCAAAAGTCCTGTATGCTGAACCATCCACCCTGACCACCTCTCTGCGACTTCCTTAAAAGAAAATAATCAATCAATAATCATCAATAATCCAGGCAGCGATTACATTTGCCACCACAATGTAATTTGGAAAACAATTCACTACGATATAATCGTATAGGAGACAGGCTTGCTTTTCCTACCAACAGCCAGTGGTGGTTTCTTTTAACATTGACCACAACCTTTCCTCAACCTCAAAAGTACTTTATGTGGCTTAACCTTACAGATATTTGTCACGATAGAGAAGAAAGTATAAATCAAATACACACAGGTCATAAGAAAGGGAGGACCTCTGGCATGTTTTCATGCATTGGTTGTGACGCTCTACAGAGCTGGACACCAAACAACTCTAGCTACAGCACAGAGCATATGGTCTCTGTGTGTGTGTGTGTGTGTGTGTGTGTGTGTGTGTGTGTGTGTGTGTGTGTGTGTGTGTGTGTGTGTGTGTGTGTGTGTGTGTGTGTGTGTGTGTGTGAAGCTGGCATGTCTCGGCTCGTTACCACTGTGAGGTACTTGCCTGTGGAGTTAGAGAAACATAGATGTTGGATTCACAAGTGTGTGTGTGTGTGTGTGTATTATTTGGATCATGCCAAAGCTCATCTGATTTCTCAACATAAAGCAGCTCACAAGATGAAGCCCACAGTTACAGACTTAACATTTCAAAGAATGTTGTACATGACATTTAACACATTAGGTTTTGTCAGATCACTTTAGGTC
Organism: Perca flavescens; assembly: GCF_004354835.1. Lineage (NCBI taxonomy): Eukaryota > Metazoa > Chordata > Actinopteri > Perciformes > Percidae > Perca > Perca flavescens. The sequence continues at coordinate 27,456,133 of NC_041347.1, forward strand.
ACGTGTCTCCTGTCACTGTAATCATGTGTTGCCTCCTCTGCATCTCTTGACATTACATGTCCGTGCTAAGATTACTGTCATCCTACAAGATGACGGGACAACATGGAACATTTGTTCATTTGTTCCTGAGATTCGATCACTGAGCTTCCATCGCTGCTCTCACCTTCTCGCTCTCTGTCTTACACTTTCACTCTGTTACTTGCAAAGTCCTCATCCTTTCTGCCTGATATCATTTCTGCTCAGCTTTCACTGTTCCCTGACTCAGTGTTCAAATTGCTGTGAGACATCCTGACCTGGAAACCCTCTTCCTGCCTTTGTCAGTGACACTGACTGTTGCAACACGCAACAAGCTAATTATTCTTGACACCTCTGCTGCCAGTAATAAAAAATGCATTTAACAGCTTTGGTTGACTCTTCTTGCTTTCATCAGCAAAAGAGTTCTGATAAACCCACCAAATAAGCACCAAATGGCAGACAGACAACGTTAAAAACTAGCTGGTGAACATAAAGGTGAATTTAGCAGCTAAAGAGTGAGACATTAACCTCAGGAGTTGGTAGAGACAGAAAATGCTAAAACGAGAGTAAATATGGGACTTTATTCATCAAGTGCCCAGAAACAAATGAACACCAAATGAATGTTAATATTGCTCTGTGTCTCCTGTTCACGATAATAACTTTATAAGGCAATAATATGTCAACCAGAATTTAGCAGTGAAAACCCACCAGCTGTCAACACACAACTTTGTGCAGCAGTTTACCTTTACTTGCTCTCTGATATTATCATGGAACACAATGTGTATGTCTGTATGTGTGCCAAAGCTTGCCAAGCTTCTGCCGGAGAGGAAGCAGAAGCTTTCAGTCTCCACAGGTGAGGTGCTGATCCGTTAGTGTGACTTTTTTCTGGGAGACAGAGAGTGTGTCTGTGTGTATGTGTGTGTGTGTGTGTGTGTGTGGGGGGGGGGGGGGAGGGGGGAGTCGGAAGCTAATGTTCACATTCTCAGTAGGTGAGCTGTTGATCTGAGTTCTCTGAGTTTCCCTCAACCATCTGTGGCACACACACACACACACACACACACACACACATTTTGCTTATAATGCTGACAAGTCATTGTTTAGTACCCTGTCAACAAGCAGGTAGTTGCAGTCATGTGACGATCCTGCTGTGTGTGTGTGTGTGTGTGTGTGTGTGTGTGTGTGTGTGTGTGTGTATATGTGTGTGTGTGTTGGCAGCTGTCCCATCGTCCGGGCCAGAAAGTCCGGCTCTCACACAGGCTGTCCAGAACACTGTGGTTTCTTGCCAGAGCACTGACGTAGCTAGCTAGCTCCCCTTTCCCTTTCCCTCTCCTTTCTTTTCCTTTTCCTTTCCTTTTATGATGCTTTGTTTACTGTTACTCTCATGTTCCTGCTGCCTAAGTTGAAGTGAGGACAAACGCTGTGTTACAGTTTCTGTCCCGTACTGCTAATTAGCAGGTTCAGGATTTTTCATAAATATTATTATCAATGGATTCATCAAACGTCTTGCGGGAGCTGTAATAATGCATGAGAACATTTTCTTGGCACACATTAAGATCCTGCAACACCAAGCCTCATTTAAACACCACAACAGAGATAGAGCCTGCTGCTGACCAGGTGTAACCCCCTCTCCCTCCCCCCCCCCCCCCCATCCCCTTCCACAGATGATGTATCTTTCATGATAATGCACTTTATCTGTGTTACAAGATAGCAACAAAAACATGACAGGCGCTTTGAGTTCAGTCCCCAGAGTACAACCAGCACAGACCTTCAGCCTCAGATTCAACATGATTAATGTGCAACGTAGGGTTGGACGATATGCAATAATTTCCACCTGGCCGGCAACAACCGGCTACTGCCAATATATTCATGCATGTGTATGCACGGCGACGGAGAGCCCATATTTTCAGATCCACATGGAACATTTACAACACTGTGTTGAATCCATTGAGGACTTAAAGAATATGTTCTGTATGTACCTACGATAACAAAAAATATTGTAATAATTGATGTAAAAATAATAATCAATATCCGTTCCAGGCTTGTTCAGTTTCTGCATAGACACAGTTTACAGGTAACTGGCAGTTGGAGTGCTTGTATGGAGGCTTGGATGATAACAACATTTGGCATTAATAATCATTAAGAAAACTAACTTACTAACTAACCAACTGAGCAACTGCAGTAAGAAATGTCTGGTTCTGTGATTAAGGAATCCGTAATAAATGCCATATTTCCATCACATTTTCTAATAATCTTCCATTTTAAGTTTGACTGGCTCTTGTGGCACCCTCTTCTTCTGCCGTGCTTTAATGGCGACCGATTGGGGAATTAGCACCACAAACTGTTTATCTCTATGACAGTAGTTGATGAAAACACACACAAATTAGCATTTTCTTTTTAGGAATTTCAGAAAATTCAGTCAAATTTTTTACTACATTTGGATGGAAACCTGAGTTTAGGCAAACATTCAGTCAGAAACAACATTCAAGCTTAAAATTCTGAGAATGCACCACTAACATAGCAAGCTCATGTTTCATTTTTTCTGGCAGATACATCAGGCTACCGCTAACCGTGTGTTAAATCTAAAGATCACGCTTTGTGGATACCTGATGAAACAATCAACTGTAATTGATTCACTTTCAGATTGTGGCTCAATGTCAGAGGAATTCATCAATTAATGCACAATGTTTTGTTAGCTATTGTGTAGACGAAGCACTAAATGTGCACGTTTGATAGCTTCTTTTCCATAGCAGTAATAACTAAGACTATCATGCTAAATGCTATGGGAGTATCATAGCATTTAGAGTCATCTGCTATACCTTGATGGAAAAACATGGTTTCTCATAAACAAAGTTGAAATAATCAAAGCTGTGGGCCATAATATAAACCTACTGTTTTGTTAAATTAACAAGCAGAATCCTGTGTTTCTATGATGAAGAAAATTGAGGATATCAGTATTAGAAAACTTTTCCTCAATTAGGAATTTACTTTATTTTATTCACATTGATGCTAAAAAGTTGGTTAAGTTTGACATGTTGCAGCTGGTGACCGGGACATTGGAAAGTCAGATACAATTGTCTGAATTGGTAATGAACTCTCTTTTTTAATGAATGAAATAGAAAAGATAAGATGCTATCCAACCTCAGATCGATTAATTTGGGTTAAGTGAGTGAATATTTCTAAGGCAGAGCAAGGAGAAGATGAAAAACACACACACACACACACACACACACACACACACACACACACACACACACACACACACACACACACACACACACACACACACACACTGCAGGGGAGGGATGTATGTGAATTATTAAAGTTGCCAATTAGACCAGCTGACATTTAGATCAAAAACACCATGACATTGGCCTTTAGCGAGCTCTTTCTTTCTCTCATTCTCTCTCTCACACACAAACAACACACACACACACACACACACACACACACACACACACACACACACACACACACATGCGCGCACAAACGCTCATTTCTGCAGCCTCACAAAGGGCACCAAAGGTAGCAATGCTCCCTAATAAATGAATTACCACTGAGGATGGGTCAAGCCAAGTGGACAGAGAACAGTGGGGGACACGGGCTGACTGGTCAGTTACGTTTTAGATTTGACATTTGACATAGGCTAATTGGCAAAAGGAGGAGTGGTCTACTCGCTTGTTTAAACACACTGTAGCTAGCAGTGGTTGAGAACAGCCCAGGCTTGATATGTTCTTTTGATTTTAATTCCTTTTCTGAATATTTTAGCTCACATGAAGTAAAAAAATATATATACGTGCAAGGAAACGACAAGTGGGACTAGATCTAAAACAGCTGCAGTGAAGAGATATAATCACGTACAACAATGAGCAATTTCGAGAGACTATTTAAAATGAATATATTGAATGGATACGAAAAAAGGACTCGAGGTGATTGTATCGTGGTTCCTGGGCTTATTTACTATGTCTATTTTGGATGGGTTATTATTTGGTTTGATGTAGAAAGAAGGAATAGAAGTAGATAGATAATATGTATGTAATAATGTGTATATGTATGTGTGCATGTGTGTCTATGTGTATATGTGCGTGTAGGTAGTTAGATATACTGTACATGTATGTGTATACATATATAAATAAGTGAAGCATCAAATTGTTTAGAATTTAACTAAAGTATATGAATAGAATTTTTTTTTAAACTTCTTCCTACTCCTTTTTGAACATTTGAATTCCTTATTTGAATCATTTACAATAAGTTTGGAAGATTGTGCTGAAATGTTGTTATTTTTTTATTTTATTTTTAACATGTTCAAAATAAACTAAACTGAAACTAGATGCCACTTTTTTTCTCTAAATATGAAGCTATGGCCAGCAGCCATAGCTGTGCTGTGGACAAGCACAGGGGCAATTCTAGAATAAGACCTTTAGGGGGGCTCAACCCCTAATGAGAATGTGACACGGATACAGTGCCTTGCAAAAGTGTTAACCCCCCCCTGCTAAATCATTCATTTCATTAGCCGATAATCTCTGAGCTAGCTACTGAACAACAACGTCAGCTAACATTTTTTGTCACTATTAACACTATGATGGAACTAAACCTGTCACTTTATAAGTAACAGTAATAACGACCAATTTGACACAATGTTCTAACATTCAGCAATTTTAGTTGCTTACGTTTCAATTTGAGTTCTAATCTGTACCATGAAATTACCAATTTATTCTCTGGGGACTACCGATGTTGGACTTTACAACGTTACAACCGTCTCCTGCTCTCCCTCTGACAGATTAGATAGAGACTCAGCCAAAGGCGGGAGTCTGGCACAACCTCCTCCGATTGGCCAACACTACCTTTCTGTTAAGCCTTTCCTTGACTGGGTTACAGGTGCGTAGCATTGGCGACAGCGACATAGGATATTAAACCTCAAGCCCTTTTAACCTGTAATTGTTTGTCCTCTGTCACTAACAGACAAGTTCACAAACTCTTGCACTAACTTGAAGCACTAAAATTGATTTTTCTTTTTATAAAAAAAAAAATGTTTTTTCTTATTATAATTTTTAGGGGGGCTGAGATAAAATTTATTGTTGAGCCGACCCTAAAAAGGATCTAAAATCGGCAATAGTCAAGCAGTCACTCTACCTGGTATGTCCCATACAGACACTTAAGGGGGCCCTGTGCTTCGGTATCTGACACTGAGGGCCACTGACCAAGCTTTCGGTATGTGACAAGTTAGTAGTAAGAACGGCTTGTTCATTTAAGTCTCTGCAAGAAAGCGAACAGATGTCAAACTTTTTCCTTTAAAAACAGGATTTTGTGTCTGAATACAACCACTATTCTACTTACCGTGGCGGTGAGTCGGGGTACAGGTTGTTGACCTGTGACAGAGTCTCTCTGTATGAATCAAAGTCTAAACCAGGAGGAAAGTCTTCTAAGCAGGTAGATCTCAGTTCTCCTACTGAACCTCCATAGGAAAAACCATCCAGACCTGCAGAGACAGAGACATTAGGCTGAAGCCACATTTAAATGGCGAATTAATCATTTGGTGACATTCAGTAGCAGTGCAATAACTGATATGATGGATGCAATTTTTGCTAACTTTTGCACATCTTTCATGTAGGTAAATTCAAGACAATTCAACGGACAATAAATGGATTAGGTCATTATTTTTTTCTCTTGCAGCATCTATAGTTTAATATTCGCTTACTGTCTATATAATAATTGAAAACCTACGGAAGATTTCGGAAGCAAATTAGGTGGATGGAGATGTGTAGGTGTTTTCAAATTTGTAGGGGTATTATATCAGTTATTTGAAGCCCCCACATAAGAAAGATCCTAAATAAATGGGCCTGAAATGTCTTAACCTAACAGATCCTTCTAGAAATTACTTCATTTTTCTGATTACTTCAATTTGTGGTTCATTTATGGACTTCATTAATTGTGTTACTATATCACCTGACCTATGCTCCATCGCGGTCAGTTAGTCAGAAAGTCAAAAACCTCAGATGCAGACTGACCGTAGCTAGCTCGGAGGTGTGGGTTTCTGAGTCGACTGTCTTTGCGCAGGCTGCCGACGATGATGGTGATGCAGGAGAGGAAGAGGACCAGACCTATAACGATCCCCGCCACCACCAGCGGAGACACCAGGAGAGACGCCTCCCCTCCCGACTCCCTCTCACTCCGGCAGTCTGGGTACTCCCCATGGCTCTGGTTGGAGCTCACTGCTGGCAGAGAGATGGAGGAGGTCAGGGTTAGACGAGGTTAGTTAGTAGGTTAGGATTGAGTGTGTGTTTGTTTGTTTCTGTGTGTGTGAACATGTGATGTTCATAAGTCAAAGGTCTAAGGGCATTTTCACATATCTTTTTAAATTTACCTTTTTAAGGTATTTGCATAAAACGGATCCCCATGTGTTTAACATCAAAATGTTCAGAACAAATTCAGCCAAATCTGTCCCTAAAGCTTAAATGTTGATGTTTACTTTTTGAAATTGCTCAAATCTCTTTTGAAAACAAACCTTGACTTATGACGTGTTGTGTGAATTGTTTTGGTGCTTGAAATGAGTTTAGCAAAGTCTTTAGGTTCATAAAGTAGTTCTGTAAAACATCGTTTGGGCGCTCCGGTGCATCTTTTGTCCTCAGAGGGTTAAACTCTGTTTCAGTCCACCACCAAATCCTGATCTTGAGCTGCTGTAATGCTGGATACACTTAGCCTTAAGTTAACTATACAACTTGATAGCTGATGAATTAAAGCTAATTTTTGAACAGCTTCCTCTGTGTAACTTGGTTCACTTTAATGTCTGCTTTAACCGTAGCACAACTGAAGACTGACAACAAACATGATACATCACTTCACTGTCTTGCATCGCATCAGGCCGCCAATCTCAATCATAAATACCATAACAGGCCAGGTGCACCATGTTATGTAGTTCCCCATCCAAAATAAGGAAGATAATATATACATGTAGTTACCATTAATTGAATGATGGAACCAGGGGTGTTAAACATACGGTCCATGGGCCAAAACCGGCCCGGGTCCAATCAGGCCCACTGGATGTGAAAAAGTGTGAAAGTTGCAAAGAAGTATTTAATTCCAATTCCAAATTCACCACTTTAATAGAGAATATTCAAGTTATTTTTCTGTAAATGTACGACTTTAATCTTAGAAATTCTGAGTTTTTACGCAAACTATTACCCCTCTCTCCTGGGTCTATAACATTAAAATGTTTTAATACAATGGTCTTAGAGCGCTTTCGTAGCAGAAGCAACTTGCGTTTGCCAACATCAAGCTGACAAGAAACTCTGTGGCAGATACATTTCTGATCTTTCTGGAGTGGTTTACTGGTCTGGCCCACTTCAGATCAAATTAGGGGTATGTCATGAACTAAAATGAGTTTGACACCCCTGCAATAAACATAAAAAAATAAGAAATATACAAAATAAATCTTAACAGTCTGTTTGTAGTTAATTTACACAAATTAATCAATTAATGCACTGACATTTATGGAGGACATTAAGTGACTTATCCATAGATAAATCAATACAAATCAAATGAACCATCCATCTGTCTGTCTGGCCTTATGACAGTAGTGCAGCAGGGGTCGCGTTACATAACTGCTGTCTTGCCCTGCACAATCCGTACCCCCTACGTCTTCTCTCTGCTTCTTCTCTTTGCACGTCTTCCTTGCTCTCTTTCCCTAAGGACTTATTCCATTTCAGTGTGTGACAGATAATTAGAGCTAGAGTCAACACACACACACACACACACACACACACACACACACACACACACACACAGTCTTCATCACCAGCATTAGATTAGAGAACGATCCTGTTCCTCTCCATTTCTGTTTAATGTCTCATCTGTCTGTTTGCTCTCCCTGCCCACCCTCTCCCTGTGTGTCTGTCTACTTCTTTATCCGTCTCACTGCCAATCACTCTGGACCCGTCTGTCTTCATTCACATCACAGCTGAGTTGTTTTCTCATGCTGTTCTTAATGCCCTCTACTTTATATAGGCCTATTGTTTGTGACACAAACCTGATGTTTACTCATAACTATGAAGAGCACAAATCAAAAGGTGCATCATTAACGTGGCAAAAAGTTAAAGTTAGATGTGACACAGTCTTCCTCAGTCGTGTTTGTCCCTCCCTTCAGCCACATTCTCACTTCTCCTGCTGCCTCCATGTTCTCCATTCATCCACCAGATGCCTCTCATTCACCTGCTCACCTGTTTCCACTTTCCCCTCATCCCCCACTGCAGTACAACCCGACCATTTTCACTCTTCCTGCCAAATTGTCAATTATGCTTCTTCTTTTTTGGTGCCTTGCCTTGTGTGCGTTTGTCTGTCTGCATTTGCTTTTGTTGCCATGATTTACTTGCCGTGTCAATCGTAGTTAGATCATCACTTGCTCTAGAGGGCATAGAGCAAAGACATATTTTTACATTTAATTTGGAGGACTTATTTTGGTTTCAAACATTCACGGATGCCTGCAGTGTGAACAGAGTTGTACACTTATATCCTCAAAGTGCAGAGAAGCTACATCATTCCATCATTTATTGCATGTATGTATCATGTTGTTTTCCTGAAATGTGCAATGCATCCACTGCATTCAAGTATTGTCTCAATGAATTTGCAGTCACAACTAAAATTAAGAATTAGTTTTTTACTATGAACAGACAGGGTTGCTGCATTACAGCAAAACAGGAAATATATTGAGGTACAATATGCAAAATCTGCCTTTGTTTTTCATTAACGTACTTTATGTAACACAGTTGAACTAATTGATGTATGTTTTTATCTGTCTTGATAACTAAGACACTATAGATCCAGTTTGGCCATAATTTTCTTGGAGAATGCAAGTATCTTTATTGTCATTGAATAAAACGACAAGACAGTGAAGCATCTACCTGAGCCGCATAGTGAAAAACATAATAAGAGATGAATTGATAGATGATTAGTTGCTAAGAATAAATATTAAAAAGATAGCTAATCAGCACGTTTAAAAAGATTCTTAGCATTTACACAATGAAATGGAATGCTAAAACGCAGACGGGTTTCAAGAAATTGTGTCTCTAAATTCCAGCATGTTTTTAAATACACCAACGCAACTACAGGGGGTGCAGCAACAGTGCGACAAAACCTGTCATTTTTGCCACTGACTGACCCAAAGGGAGACCGCGTCCTTTAAGTTGGGAGACATGTTTTTTTGCTGTCTCTCTTTTTGTCTATCACTGCTCTGAATATAAAGCAGGAAACAATCAAATCATACCCAATATAATTTTCATTTCAGTCTTTTAGTGCTTCTCTATTGCTCATTTCTCGTCTCTTTCCCCCCGTGAACGTCTGCGTCTGTAATTCTGTTGTTTACGGTAATTTGGTTTCACATAGATTCCAGAGAAGAGGAAAATGTTCTCTCACCCCAAACGATTCCCAGCAGACCTCTCTCCTCTCTCAGTAACGTCTCCTCTCTCACACACTTCTTTGTCTCCTCTTTCTCGCTCTCCTAACATGATTTGTCTTAATTTTGCTTCTCATGTCTTCCTCATAAACTCCACACATTTGTTTCCTGTCCTCTCCAGAGAGAACTCAGAAGGAAATCTATAATTATATAGATTCAAATTCACATAAACCTTGCTCCCTTTGTAACACACACACACACACACACACACACACACACACACACACACACACACGCAACACACACACACACACGCAACAGACACACACACACACGCAACAGACAAACTCATAATAATCTTGGTAGCTCGTATAGGGATGGCAATGTCAGTCAGTCCACCAATTTGGTCCAGACTGAAATATCTTAACAACTGTCAGATGGATCCCGAAATGTTGTACAGTCATTCATGTTCCCCAGAGGATGAATTCTATTGACTTTGAGGGACCTCTGACATTTCTTCTAGCGCCACCATGAGGCTCACATTTGTCGTTTTTAAATAAAGTATTTTGGAAACTGCAAACTGCTATAAGGAGATATCAGCCAGTCACACCTTACTGCTACTTTCTTACTGCCACAGCTACTCACTTCTTGTTAGTGTGGCTGTATGAACTCACTGTCCTGTAAGGCCGCCGGACAAAACTGGCCAGCAAATATCTTTTGTTCCCTCCACTTCAGTGTGATTTAAGACAGAGGAGGAGAGATACAGAGAGTGGAGTGATGGTAGAGAGAGGAGGCGGCCACACAATGATTTGGAGGATAGATAGAGAGAGGAAGAGAAATGGTGATAGTGTTATATTTCAAAACCCTGAGGGAACAGGACCCAGCTGCAGAGAGAAAGCAGAGAAAGAGGAGAGAAACTGTGTGTGTGTGTGTGTGTGTGTGTGTGTGTGTGTGTGTGTGTGTGTGTGCGCGCGCGTGCGCGCCTATACATGCAGCAGATGTCCGGCACACACATCTCACACACAAACACACACATACAGTAACGCCGTTAACATCTACACAGCAGACAGCTGAGTTGGTAACATTAAAGGACCCCTCCCTGTGTGAACCCTTTAGGTTACCATGGTGATGATAAAGTGCTGAGTCGTGCACATGTCGCACGGTACCAGCAACACCCAACACCCTGAACACCCTGAACACGCCCTGGTAATGCCCCTTATCTGACAGACACACACACAGCTGGGAAAGGATGGGATGAAAAGAGGTTTCATTTCTTTCTGCAGGACTTCCTTGTTGCTTGAACCTTAAATCCAATTCATTTGTCTGTTTATCGCAGATGCATTTTCTTCAAATAAATACTTTAGGTTGAAAGATTTGTCTCTTCATCCTGTTCTCTCTTCTTTCTTTCTCTACATCTCTCTCTCTTATGTTGAGAGTTCATGGCTGCTCTCCTTCCATACAAGAATCACACAAAGGACAAGTACTGTTTAATCCCATCGTAGCCCAGCCCTATAGACAGACTAGCTGGAGGCCTGTGTGTGTGTGTGTGTGTGTGTGTGTGTGTGTGTGTGTGTGTGTGTGTGTGTGTGTTGGTGACTGTGGGTAGTATGAGTCTCTGAGCGTATCAACCCTACATGCCTCATGAAATAAATCAGTGTAAAATAAACAGCGAGAAGCATGGTAACAAGAAACCTATAAATCTTAAGACATCCAACATAAATCTTTTGTGGACTATAGTGTAGCACGTCGTCAACGTAGTAATTATGTAACAAAGGTAAACAAGGTGATTGACAGAACGGCACCTAGAGTATATAGCTGGAGGGGCGATGGAAATCATTGGCATGCAGTACGGCCTGTGGCATTACACTCATGATCCTCAATGGATTTTTTGGTTTATTGCTTGCCACCATTTGCTGAGATGCCTGATTCTTACCCAGAAACACACATTGAGAAGCTACTGGAAATGAACTATTTCTAAAAGGAAGTTGTGAATTTACTTCAACAAAGACATTTTTTGAAGCCAGCATTTAGCAGCTAATCGTGATACTGCATCCCAAGACCTTTCTGCATTGGCTTCTACTTGTTAGTGATTCAGTGTCTTGGCTCAAAAGCATTTCAACTTTGGGCTTGTGCTTGCAGGTCGTCTGTATGAGAAACACACAATGACCTCAACACCATTTGGCTACTGCTGTGTGTAGGGGAGTATATGGTATATGTTCATATATAATGAAACAGCAAGAGCGGTAACTCACTTTGACAGCTTGTCACTACTGCTTACAGTAGAACACGCACCCACCTCCTACACTGTATACTCAAGTGTGCCACAAAAAAACAGTTCATAATCTTGATGTTGACACCAGCCCTGAGCTGAGCCTCTGGGGCTTGTTTACTACCTTTAAATGTACATGAGGTTAAAGTTGTTTTCACTTTTTTTGCGTTTGTATTTTCACAGTAAGAAGTTGTTTTTTTACTGGCTATGAGTAGAACTACAGCTGCATTTTGACTTCATCCCCGAGATAATGAAAGCGGACTCACAATATGCCATGAGGTGACTGCAACCGCCAATATCATGACGTTACTGGAGATCCAACCTCCTGAACCTTCTTTGTTAAGCATTATATTGTAAATTCAAGTCCTTTCACAAATCAATGAAAAATAATCCATTATATCAATTATTAGTCTGAAGATTCAGCCTCTGGAGGCAACGGACAATATTTTGTGGGTTTCAGTGTAGCCGGTGGATATCCAGGCCAAGACTTCCTCTTCCTTGCGTCGGTCATTGTTTACAGTCTGAGTTGATACTTTTTGTAGGTGCTTTAGCTCCTGACAACCATTCATCCATCCATCCATCCATCCATCCATCCATCCAACGCCATCTGCTTATCCAGGGTCAGGTGGTGGGAGCAGCAGCTCCAGCAAGGGAACCCAAACTTCCCTTTGCCGAGCCACATTAACCAGCTCTGACTGAGGGATACCGAGGCAGTCCCAGGCCAGGGTAGAGATCTGTCACGCATGACTGAGCTTGTCACACTATCTCTAAGAGAGACGCCAGCCACTCTCCTGAGGAAACCCATTTTGGCCGCTTGTATCCGGGCTCTCGTTCTTTCGGTCATGACCCAGCCTTCATGACCGCAGGTGAGAAGAGGAACGGAAATTAACCGGTAGATCAGAAGCTTTGTCCAGACCACATTTTGGCTAATCTCTATAAACAGATTTCTGCATATGAATGCAGATTAAAAAAAATAAAAAGCTAAATCGGTGTCAGACAATGGCCAATGGGTTCTGAAATTGCATTTCAGCTAGTCTATATCCTTGACGTTCCACTTCTGGGATTGCTCCGTTGCCGATGGAAATTCCGCCGGATTTCACTCGCGCACGACTAAAACAACTTTTGAACGTCCACGTTCCACCAATACAAGTTCCTTCCCGAGGCTATTTTGCAGAGGCGTCCGTGGGTGGTTTAAAGAAATGCCAATAAACCAGAGCATGTTTTTCTCCCATCCCGGAATACTGTGTAGACTAGTCAGACCCAGTAGGTGAACCAAAAGAATAATTCATGACTCGGTTCGCTAGGGGAAAAGTGAGACTACATTTCAGCCAATGCGTTCCACCTCTTTTGCTCTCCCCACAACTATTAACCTGTATGCAACCAAAGCCCGCTCAAACGTGACTGGTCAATACTACTCGGATTACAAACCGAAACCAGATCGTTCAGTTACCAAAATCTTGTCACATTGCCTACGGATGAATACTGCATTTATAGGCAAGAATCTGTTTAAAAAGCACTGCACAGTTGTTTATAATACTATGAGATTACAGTTCCAATTATAATACTTGAATGTGCCCCTGCACAAATGTGATTGGCCGGTGGCCAGTGCAGTGCGTCACAGTAAATTTTTAGCAAGAATTAACTGTTTTACCAGCAGAGGTGTCAAGTAACGAAGTACAAATACTTTGTTACCTTACTTAAGTAGAAATTTTGGGTATCTATACTTTACTGGAGTAATTATTTTACAGCAGACTTTTTACTTCTACTCCTTACATTTTCACAATTATCTGTACTTTCTACTCCTTACATTTTAAAAATAGCCTTGTTACTCCTATTTCAGTTAAGCTTGTTTTCATTCCAATGGCTTCTGGAGCTCGACACATAAATTGGAGTGGGAATATCTAACGGTTAGGTGGATTTCTCTTCAGCTTGAAGTCAATATAAGCCTATATAATATATATAGCGTAAATAATGATTTTTTGGGTCATCAGGAGTAAAGGGCTGTAAATACAGTTTAAATATAAATATGTAGTGTATCATGTTGAGGAATTAATCTTTATGGTATGTTTTGTCATTAAAAGTTGCATCTGTTAGTCGTCCTGCAATAATCAATCAAGAGAGACAGACGAACAGGGGAAGACAAAGCTATTTAAGATCAACATTGTGTGTGTGTGTGTGTGTGTGTGTGTGTGTGTGTCCATGCAGATTGGAGAGTCACTAGCAGTCATTTATTTTTGGGTGTCATAAGCTATAAAGGTTAAAAGCCTGTGATATTGACTGCTGCTGCGTACGCTGCTACACTTTGTACATTAGCTGCATACATTATACAGAAGCATCAAGCAACCACTCAGATTCAATCCGACAGCTTGTCATTCTGAGTTACAACCACCTTCTCTTCAATATGAAACATACCATAGCACTGGCTGACTTGTACAACCACGGACATCGAGGCAGAAAGAGTTCTTCCGGGCAGGACGCTCAATAAGGGACGACAACAAACCCAACTTAAGCAACAGTGGCATCAACGTTGATTTCCAGTGAGGGATAAAAATGAAATAACATGGTTTCCACGGGGGTCTTAAAAAATCTAACAAAAAGTCTAAAATTTCAAAATCAAAATGTTAAGCATTAAAAACTCTTAAATTCGCTGAAGTATTGTGTTCTAGGTCTTACATAATTTTAAACGGTTCTTAATTTTCCTACGTCCATGTAACACTACCTCTAATGCTCATTGAAATGTTCCTGCAGAGCTTTAGAATGTTATTTTTTTTTTATTCTGTGGTGTTGTAGTTCTGTCGCTATAGTCCAAATATAATTCGCTGTATTAAGACTACAAATAAGACCAACATGCAATTTACTGTATATTGCAGCCAATCTAGACACCAGTCCTCTGACATCTTACTTTCTTTATGATGTCGTGATACAGCTCCTAAATTTCATTCATAATGGTCTTAAAAAGGTCATAAATTTTACTTGGTGAAACCAGTAGAAACTCTAAATAATAAGTCTTTAAGGACCATAACACTGTTTTCTAAATTAGGTTTATCACCAATTATGTACAATTCTATCAGTTTATAAATGCACAAATTTCTTTTAACTTCAATATAATATAAAAATCACTGTACATACTTGGGGCAAATTTGATAAGAAGAACAAATCAAAGTGTACCCTGGGTTTTATTTTTTGCCGAATTATGACCGCATGGTGATGAGCCATGATTGATCCATGAAAAACACAATTGCGCTTACATTTGTTGCAGAACATGCAGCACAGTGACAATGCTCCAACATAGAACGATAGTTACGTTATTGTAACTCCAGATTCTATGAGTATAGGCGTAGCCCTCTAAGCCACGCTATGGGTTTATCCCTTCGCGCATGCGCAGTCGTGAAGATTGTCTTTCCCGCCCTTGCGTGCCGCACGGGCTTCAACTACGTCCGCAATTATTGTATAAAAACAGGGCGGACCCGTTGCTCTGCTCCCAACATCAGCTTTTTCTTCAGCTAATGCAATAGGAGCAGGTGGCCCGAATCTTAGAGGGCTACGCCTATACTCATAGAATCTGGAGTTACAATAACGTAACTATCGCTCTATTTCGTATAGGCTTCGCCCTCTAAGCCACGCTATGGGTTAGGGCGAAGCTGATGTAGTCAATGCCACCTGCGACAGATCCCACAAGTGGAACATAGACTAACAATTTTCCCTTACTGTCACTTATCTCTCATGTGCCGCCATGGCAACGACCTGTTAGCTGGCTGAAAGCCCAAACCGAGAATGCAGGCGTGCATAATTGATGAGGGAAATACATGATTGATAATTATGGGACACCCGAGTTCCTCCCAGACACCCAGAGTAGGGGGGGAGGGGAGGGGGCAGAAGAAAACATAAAGCGGCACATGTCGTGATTGTATAATAGTGACAAAAACATATACATATATATGTACATAATATATACAATTATACATACGACGGGGCCTCATTCGTCGTTGTGAGAAGAGAGTACCGAGTGAGTCAGGGAGGGCTCAGACACATCCCACAAATAGAAGCGGATGAAAGGGCATGGAGATGCCCAAGAGGCCGCAGCACAGATTTTGGCCACTGACATGCCTCTGAACAGGGCTGTCGATGCAGACAGAGCCCGTGTAGAATGTGCCCGAATGCCCTGCGGGGGCACCGCCCCCTCCGTGTTTTAGGCCTGGGTGATAGCCTCGCACAGCCAGTGGGACAGGCGTTGTTTCGACAGGGCCGCCCCTTGGGAGTGTTCCCTGTAGTGAACAAACAGCTGCTGTGTCCGCCTTATGTCCGCCGTGCGTAAAACATACTGTGATAACGCACGCACCGGGCACAATCTGTGGGAAGCCTCCTCCGCGTCGTTGTTATGAGGCGGGGGGAAAAAACCCTGGAGGGAAAAAACCCTCGACCGAAAGGAATTTGTTAAAATTTTTGGTGTGAAAGAAGGGTTGGGCTGTAGGGTGGCTGCGCTCCCGTCCCCTCTGATTGAGAGACAGGACGGCGAGACTGACAGCGCACATAAGTTGCTCACTCGCTTGGCTGATGTCAGTGCAAGGAGGAGCGCCGTTTTTAGAGACAGCAACCTGAGAGGGGCTTGTGCCAGGGGCTCAAAAGGGGGCTTCCCCAGAGCTCGGAGTACCAGGGTCAGATCCCATTGGGGCGTGAGAGAACGCACGGCGGGTTTCTGCCGTCGGACCCCTTTCAAAAAACGTTTAACTAGAGGGTCCGCAAAAAAACTCTCTCCATAGCCTTCGTGGCAAGATGAAATGGCCGCCGCGTAGGCTTTGACCGTGGATGGGGCCAAGTCGTTATCTACCAGTGTTTGGAGATAAGTCAGTACGACGGGCAGGGGGCACGATATGGGGTCTGACTCCCTCTCCGTGCTCTCGCACTCTGAATGGTGCGCACCACGAGAGGTGGCAAGCCTAACCTCTGCAAGCGTTCCCGCTCAGCAGCCAGCTCCACAGTCGCTGGGTTATCACCGGGGGTGGGCTATCGCGCCGTCCAGCTGTGACAGTGCGTCCTCGTGCCACGGCAACTGCCAGGGGCGAGCCGCCAGCAGCTGGACCAGCGTCGGGAACCAGGATGCGTTTGTGCGCTCCGGTGCCACCAGGATGACCGACAGGCCTCCCTCCTGGATGCGTTCCAGGAGGCGAGGGATCAGAGGGACCAGGGGGAAAGCGTATAGGAGGGTTCTGGGCCAGGGATGGTGGGAGAAAGCGTCCGCGCCCAGGGGTGGGTTGTCCCGTGAGCTCAAGGAAAACCACAGAGCGTACTGTGTGTTTTCTCGTGAGGCGAACAGGTCCACCTCCGCTTCCCCGAACCTGCTCCACAGCTTCCAAACGATAGTGGGATTCAATTTCCACTCGTTGTGAGAGGGTCCCCACCTCGACATTAGGTCTGCCGCCCGGTTTAGTATCCCGGGGATGTGGACGTCCCTGAGGGACAGCAGATGACCGAGCGTACGCCGCACTGGCGATTTATGAACGCCGCTGCTGTGACGTTGTCTGTCTGCACCACAACATGTCTCCCTGCTACCTTCGGGGCGAAGTGCTTCAAGACCTTCAGCACCGTGGACAGCTCCAGGCAGTTTATGTGTGGGAGGGGAGGAGGAGGCCATTCCCCTCCCACCACCTGTGATTCACACATTCCTCCCCAGCCAGTGAGGGACGCATCCGTGTACACTGTCACGTATGACGTCACTCTGCCCAGGGGAACCCCAGCTGACAGGGTCTGGGGGTTTCCCCAGTATGACATGTCTGACTGCAGAGAGGGAGGGATAGTCAGCATTCGCCACTTGTGGCGTATGGGGTCGATGTGCTGACGAAGGAACCACCTCTGGATTTTCCTCATGTGGAGAAGCCACAGGGGTATTACCATGTAGCCCGCGGACATCATGCCCAGAAGGCGCATGATAGACAGCGCTGACACCTTTGAGCGGGGCGTGGTGCGCGACAGGAGAGAAAGCAGCGCATCTTGCCTCGGCGTTGACAGCCTGGCCCTTATAACAATCGAGTTTAGCACTACGCCCAGATAAACTATCGATTGTGAGGGAACCAATGTGCTTCTCTGCCAGTTTATGGCGAAACCGAGTGTCTGCAGGTGCTGCAGGACTGACACGGTGTGTAGCGCCGCCGTTTCCCGAGAGGGAGCCAGGATGAGCAAATCGTCCAGATAAAACAGGACTCTGACGCCTTTTTTCCGCAACGGCTGAAGTGCCGTCTCCATGCACTTGGAAAAACTGCGAGGGGCCAGTGAGTAACCGAATGTTGGTTGTACTGAAAATGAGCCCCTTGGAAAAAGAAGCGCAGGAATTTCCTGTGTCTGGGGATGACTTGGATGTGAAAGTAAGCGTCTTTCAGATCCACGGATGTGAACCACTCTTGGTGGCGCACGCATTCCAACACGTTTGATAGTCAACATGTGGAATGGACGTACCATGACGCACCGGTTGAACTGGGACAGGTCGAGGATGGGGCGAAACCCGCCTGACTTTTTTGGAGTGAGAAAGTATTGGGAGTAAAAACCCTCGTTCTCCTCCCCCGGAGGAACTCGGGAAATTGCTCCCTTTGACAGCAGTTCCCGTAATTCTGACGTCATGGCGTCTGATTCCGCCTGGGATGACACAGTTGTCTCCAACACGCGGGGGGGAGGCGAACTGGAGTGTGTAGCCCCGTGATATCAGTTTTGACATCCACGAGTCCATGTGTGTCAGTCTGATCCATGCCACGCTGTGCTCTGAGAGCGGGCGCGCGCATGTCTGTGTTGTTCACAGACATAGCTAGCAGGAAGCGCAGAGCCTGTCCCGCCGCTGGGCAAGACGTGGGTAGAACGTGTCGCCCAGCCCATGGTAGGGCCCTGTCGAAAGGGTGGCGGGTCATCGTCGTCCTCATCCCGCTGGCATAGCTAGGGGGAGGAGGAGAACTTAGCAGCGCTACGTGTAGCGGCATGGCGTCTGCTCCCGCTGTATGCATAGTGAGAGAGCGGTGCAGCTCCGCGAGCAGCGGTGACCTGGTGTGTGCTTGTGTGGGGAACATCTGTCATATTATCAGCGTAATGTTCAGTGGGAACAAGGGCTGCTAGGTTGAGGGGAAACTGCTCTTTAGAAAGACTTAAGTGGCCCTTAAAAGGGCCGTTGTGTTTCCGATTTTCAACCGTGGAGGGACAGACGTTCCCCGCGCCGTCATTGCCACCGTCGCCGCTGCTTGGTGGGTGGCTCCGGGGGCGGGTTAGACCAGGTGGGAGCCGCCTTTATGATCCTTCGACCCCATGAAGCCTGCCGGTCGGGGGCCGGCTGTCGCTGCGCTGGGGCAGGCGGAGGGGCGGAGGTCGAAGACTGGGAGTGCGCAGCCGCAGCAGAGGCTGTGGGACGTTTCCTCTTATGGCGGTTGGTGGAGCGGTGGCGCTGTTGTTGAGGCGCCGCCTTCCAGGAGCCAAGCCGCCGTAGCCGCTCCGCTTCTTCGGCTGCCTGGTGGAGGTGGGATGTGGCTGTCTGTAGACGAGGTCCAAATAGTCCATCGGGAGCTATGGGACCGTACAGAAGCTCGCGCCTGACCTCCGTGGGTAGCTGTGACATGTGGAGCCAGATATTTCGCTGGGCCACAGTCTGCCACGCCTGGATCCTCGACAACGCCACCGTGGTCGCCGTGGTGAGGGTGAGGATGGCGATCATAGCCATGCCGATCTCCGTAGCTAGCTCCGGAGGAAGCGCCTCCGGGTTGGTGGCCATTGCGGAGACGGCGGAGGCTAGCAAGGCTATGTTGTTTTGCGCCGCTAAGCCCTGGGCCGCACACTGGTGAGACCGGTCATTGACTTAGGCGCAAACCTGGTCCTGGGGAGAGGGGGGGGGTCGGCTTCCAGTGGCCGAAGAAGGTAGCCTTCGGAAGCAGGATCGACGCCAGGCTCTGCTCCAGAGGGGGGACCGAAGGAAAGCCTGCCTCTGTGTCGCCATGAACCCGTGTGAACGGGGCATAGCGCGAGACTGGCGCCCTCAGTTTCCCTGGCTGAGAGAGAGCCTCCTCCACGAACGGCAGAAGCTCCGTGAAGCGCGGCCAGAGTGGGGCCCGTTTGGACAGCGGCTCCTGAGAGTAGATGTCACCGCTCAGGAGGCCGCGAGAGGGGGCTGGAGGCTCCGCTGGAAGCGCTATGCCCCTCTGGTCCGCCGCTCTTTTTATGATCTCCGGCAGGTCCAGAAAAAGAGCCTTGGTGGTGGAGGGTGGAGCCACCTGCGGCAGAGGGGAAGACCACTGAGGCGGTGCCCCTGGCCGTTCTGGAGACTGGGAGAGCCGTAGTGGAAAGGCATCGATCCCTGTCTCTAGATCCAGTCCTCCCAGTGGGGAGGAAGGAAACCCGGTGAGAGAGTCGTTGTTCGGGGGAGACGAGTCATCGGACTCGTGCACGTCGAAGACACCCTCTTCCAGCGGTTCCAGGGCGTAGACGGTGTCGCATCGTTCCATTGAAGCTCTTTAGAAGGCAGGCGGGTGCAGAACGGGCAGGAGGCGTCGGAGGTGAGAGCCTTGCCGGCATGAGAGGCGCCGAGGCCGGTCTCGCAGCGGGGTGGAGGTCCGGCGAGAAGATGTAGCTGGCCTCGCAGGAGGGGCAGAGGCGGACGCCGCTGGAGCTGGTAGGCTTCATTACCTTCTTCATAACTGCTCTTGCTTGAAGAAAAAGTGGGAGCAGAGCAACGGGTCCGCCCTGTTTTTATACAGTAATTGCGGACGTAGTTGAAGCCTGTGCGGCACGCAAGGGCGGGAAAGAAAATCTTCACGACTGCGCATGCGCGAAGGGATAAACCCATAGCGTGGCTTAGAGGGCGAAGCCTATACGAAATAGAACAGGCAGGAACATCTTGAAAAACCACTGTCATTAATCCACCCAACTATCAACTATGTGTCCATCCCCCTGTCCTCTATCAGTCTTCCTCCCTCTACCAGTTTTACATCTTTCCTTTTAAACCTTCATCCTTCCATCTCTGCATTCCTTTGTGCTGTGCTTCAGTAGTCATGGACCATTCAGAGCAACCCAACAAACCACTACAGACTTTCCTCTTTTGATAGTTGACAGCTGGACTGCAAGCCTCCCACACACACACACACACACACACACACACACACACACACACACACACACACACAATTATTGCCAACATTAAGGTCACCTTTGATATTTAGCTTTTTGTTTATTTATTACCTAACTGTAATGTACAGTAACATAATGTGGATCCTGATTTTACAGAAAGCACAAACTGTAACCTTCACCCACAATCATGCTATAAAAACAATAGAGATGTCAATGAGTGTTTTTTTTACTGTATGCAAATGATGGTGCAAAATAAATATGTATATAAAAAGATAAGAAGTATCTCATTTAATTTAGTTTAGTTTGTTAAAGAAAGTTGTTTAAAGTAGACCAGATCCAATTCTAAAACACAAATTAGCTAATGGAAAAGATTTATCAGATTTGACACTAAAGGCTAATCAAGCCGGTTGCACATAACAATCCGTATCAATGCAGGCCAGGGATGCTCATTAGGATGCATTAACATCATTGCAAATGTCTGACCACACAGCTGGATTTCTAAGCCAATCAGCCAAAGTGATATTGAAAACATCTCCGCCACAGCATGCAGTCATGTCTCAAAATGTTACAATGTATTCATTCCTGAAAAAAAGGAAAACTGATGTTTTTTGTTTTTTTTTTAAAGACAAGATGTCTTTCACCCAATATTTCAGTGTTTCATTTCTAGACTCTTTATTTTGTGGTTGACTCTGAGGGCCCTGAGCAATGTTACTGCAACAAAACTATTCAAATTTTACACTGAGGGACTTCTTAAAAGATATGTGGTGTCTTTGAAAATGTTAAAAGAGACATTTGACTATGCTATGGGCACACATTTGATTCTTACTGGTGCATAATTTTTATATTAACATCTCATCCATCCATCCATCCATCTTCGTCCGCTTATCCGGTGTCGGGTCGCGGGGGGAGCAGCTCCAGCAGGGGACCCCAAACTTCCCTTTCCCGAGCAACATTAACCAGCTCCGACTGGGGATCGAGCGTTCCCAGGCCAGGTTGGAGATATAATCCCTCCACCTAGTCCTGGGTCTTCCCCGAGGCCTCCTCCCAGCTGGACGTGCCTGGAACACCTCCCTAGGGAGGCGCCCAGGGGGCATCCTTACCAGATGCCCGAACCACCTCAACTGGCTCCTTTCGACGCAAAGGAGCAGCGGCTCTACTCCGAGCTCCTCACGGATGACTGAGCTTCTCACCCTATCTCTAAGGGAGACGCCAGCCACCCTCCTGAGGAAACCCATTTCGCCGCTTGTACCCTGGATCTCGTTCTTTCGGTCATGACCCAGCCTTCATGACCATAGGTGAGGGTAGGAACGAAAACTGACCGGTAGATCGAGAGCTTTGCCTTCTGGCTCAGCTCTCTTTTCGTCTGGCGGTGCGATAGATTGAATGCAATACCGCGCCCGCTGCGCCCGATTCTCCGACCAATCTCCCGCTCCATTGTCCCCTCACTCATGAACAAAACCCCAAGGTACTTGAACTCCTTCACTTGGGGTAAGGACTCATTCCCTACCTGGAGAAGGCATTCCATCGGTTTCCTGCTGAGAACCATGGCCTCCGATTTAGAGGTGCTGATCCTCATCCCAACCGCTTCACACTCGGTTGCGAACCGATCCAGTGAGTGCTGAAGGTCGCAGGCCGATGATGCCATCAGGACCACATCATCTGCAAAGAGCAGCGATGAGATCCCCAGCCCACCAAACTGCAACCCCTCCCCACCCCGACTACGCCTCGATATCCTGTCCATAAATATTACAAACAGGATTGGTGACAAAGCGCAGCCCTGGCGGAGGCCAACCCTCACCTGAAACGAGTCCGACTTACTACCGAGAACCCGGACACAGCTCTCACTTTGGTCATACAGAGATTGGATGGCCCTGAGTAGAGACCCCCTCACCCCATACTCCCGCAGCACCTCCCACAGTATCTCCCGGGGGACCCGGTCATACGCCTTCTCCAAATCCACAAAACACATGTAGACCCGGTTGGGCATACTCCCAGGCTCCCTCCAGGATCCTTGCGAGAGTGAAGAGCTGGTCCGTTGTTCCACGACCAGGGACGGAATCCGCATTGTTCCTCCTCAACCCGAGGTTCGACTATCGGCCGAACCCTCCTTTCCAACACCTTGGAGTAGACTTTACCAGGGAGGCTGAGAAGTGTGATACCCCTATAATTGGCACACACCCTCTGGTCCCCCTTTTTAAAAAGAGGAACCACCACCCCAGTCTGCCACTCCTTTGGCACCGTCCCAGACTTCCACGCAATGTTGAAGAGGCGTGTCAACCAGGACAGCCCCTCCACACCCAGAGCCTTGAGCATTTCGGACGGATCTCATCAATCCCGGGGCTTTGCCACTGTGTAGTTGTTTGACTACATCAGTGACTTCCGCCTGGGAAATCGCGACAATCCCCGTTATCCTCCAGCTCTGCCTCTAACATAGAGGGCGTATTAGTCGGATTCAGGAGTTCCTCAAAGTGCTCCCTCCACCGCCCTATTACCTCCTCAGTGGAGGTCAACAGTGTCCCATCCTTACTGTACACAGCTTGGATGGTTCCCCCTTCCCCCTCCTGAGGTGGCGAACAGTTTTCCAGAAACACTTTGGTGCCGACCGAAAGTCCTTCTCCATGTCTTCTCCAAACTTCTCCCACACCCGCTGCTTTGCCTCTTTCACGGCAGAGGCTGCAGCCCTTCGGGCCCCTTCGGTACCCTGCAACTGCCTCCGGAGTCCTCCGAGATAACATATCCCGGAAGGACTCCTTCTTCAGTCGGACGGCTTCCCTGACCACTGGTGTCCACCACGGTGTTCGTGGGTTACCGCCCCTTGAGGCACCTAAGATCCTAAGACCACAGCTCCTCGCCGCAGCTTCAGCAATGGAAACTTTGAACATTGTCCACTCGGGTTCAATGCCCCCAGCCTCCACAGGGATGCACGAAAAGCTCCGCCGGAGGTGTGAGTTGAAAGTCTGTCGGACAGGGGCCTCCTCCAGGCGTTCCCAATTTACCCGCACTACACGTTTGGGCTTACCAGGTCTGTCCAGAGTCTTCCCCACCCCTGACCCAACTCACCACCAGATGGTGATCGGTTGACAGCTCTGCCCCTCTCTTCACCCGAGTGTCCAAAACATACGGCCTCAGATCAGATGAAACGATTATGAAATCGATCATTGACCTTGGCCTAGGGTGCTCTGGTACCAGGTACACTTATGAGCATCCCTATGTTCGAACATGGTGTTCGTTATAGACAATCCATGACTAGCACAGAAGTCCAACAACAAACAACCACTCTGGTTTAGATCAGGGAGGCCGTTCCTCCCAATCACGCCCTCCAGGTGTCTCCATCATTGCCCACGTGTGCGTTGAAGTCCCCCAGCAGAACAATGGAGTCCCCACTGGAGCCCCATGCAGGACTCAGTCAAGGTCTCAAGAAGGCCGAATACTCCGAACTCCTGTTTGGTGCATATGCACAAACAACAGTCAGAGTTTTCCCCCCACAACCCGCAGGCGTGGGGAGGCGACCCTCTCGTCCACGGGGTAAACTCCAACACAGCGGCGCTCAGCCGGGGGCTTGTGAGTATCCCCACACCCGCCCGGCGCCTCACACCCTGGGCAACTCCGGAGAAGAAAAGAGTCCAACCCCTATCCAGGAGTATGGTTCCAGAACCGAGACTGTGCGTAGAGGTAAGCCCCACCAGATCTAACCGGTAGCGCTCCACCTCCCGCACCAGTTCCGGCTCCTTCCCCCACAGAGAGGTGACGTTCCACGTCCCCAGAGCCAGCGTCTGCCGCCCGGGTCAGGTCCGTTGAGGCCCCTGACCTTCACTGCCACCCATGTGGCATCGCACCCGACCCCAACGGTTCCTCCCACAGGTGGTGGGCCCATGGGCTGGAGAGACTGGAGCCACGTAGCTTGTTCGGGCTGTGCCCGGCCGGGCTCCGTGGCAAACCCGGCCACCAGGCGCTCGCCGACGAGCCCGCCGTCTGGGCCTGGCTCCAGACGGGGGCCCCGGGCTTCCTCCGGGCAGGGTCACTCCATCTCTACCTTGCTTCTATATTAACATCTCAGTAAGATTTAAAGATTTAATGTGATAATATGTTTAATTGTTGCTCTGAAACTAGGCTATGCAAAGGTGCCACAATACATTTAAAGGAGCTGAATCATTACCTTTCTTTACCATAACACTTTGTTTCACGTCATAGTCCTGATCAGCATCTTTTTATTTGTTTCTCTCTTCTTGGCACCTGACAGTTGGTGTCCTCTCAACATCTTACCATTTGATTTCTGTACATTTCGTACAGAAAACGGTGTCTACTCGCACCAAATATGAAATAATGATGATAGAGGGATTTCTTACTGCATGGTGTATGTCTGAAGTTTCTTGAGAGTGATTTTGTGTGAATATGTTTGATTCAAGGCCCAGGCTCAGTGGCTGGTTGGCCTGTAGGACTGGTTGGCTGGTTTGTTTTGTCTGTCATGAGGCCAAGAACTTTTGTATACCACACATTGTTTCTTTGCTAATCGCAATAGGCTGGACAGAAGGCCATGAATCAAAAAAACTGCTGTGAGTAGCGGATTTATCTCTGCATTCAAGTATGGAAAGTTGGCAGTGAACGTCTTTACATGCGCCAAATGTTCTTCATTGTTTGGTAGACTTGAGATGATTTAATGTGTGCACTACTGCAGCATTGTATAAGGACACTGCTGGTTTTCTGAAAAAACAACAACCTTGGCCTGCAACTGAACTGGGCCCAAGCTGGATTTGCATCAGCCAACACAGGCACAAATTAACCTCTCAGCTGGTGTTTTTATTGTCCCATTACAATATCATACTTAGACATTACAACTTAAATAATAAGACGTAGTTTAGATTACTAATTGGTGGTTGTAAGAGATGATGTGAGCCTCCAGGAGGAGAGTTTTTTTATTTTGTCTTTTGTTTTTTTCAGTTTTTTTCTTAACTTTTAAAAATAAATGGTGGGTCTTGTCTTGCTTACCCTTACTATTTTGTAAGTTGCTCTGAATAATACCATCTGCTAAATGTTCAAGTTGTCAATAATGATCAAAGGACGGCTCAATAAGAACAAACAATGTTCTTCCGGTTATGAGTGTGTTGATGAGAATAAACTCCCCAATAGTTTTTAAAGTGTGTGTTCAGCAGCAGCAGCCTCCAGTATCTGAACCCCTCAGGATGCCAGAGATATTCCACTGCCTGCAGAAACAATGTTGTCCCTCCTTTTCTGACACATGAGCTGCTCTAACACTAAAAATATCCCTTTCAGAAAGTCTCTTGTAAAACCATGACTGTTTCTATTGAATATGCAGGGTTACGGAGGAAGGCACTACTGCACACTCATGGTTTGAATGATGAATGATGAAATGTGAGTTTTCTTAAATACCACCATTTTGCAAAGTTGTACTAATTATAACATTAGCTAAAATATTTTTACACCAAAGCTTGGGTTTTAGAAGGTTTTCAAGTTAGAGATGCAAGGCATCTATATTTGCAGCAGATGTAGTTGTGACAGATGCTATCTCCTCACTTGTGCTAGAAAAGCTACAACCTTCCTACAGCCTGGTCAAAGGACAACAGGGGGCTGAAAGAGGACATGACTGTGTCACACGCACATCCTCCCGTCTCTCTCTTCCTCTGTCTTTCACTGATGTCTTGCTGTTTCCCTTCCTTTACTCTCTCTGATCCTTCCTGTTGTTGTATTGAACCGATGCCAGGAGGGCTTTCATGTTTGGAGGAGGGAGGATATTGCCCATTAAACCTTCATGTCGCATTACCACTGGAGCAGGGAAACTAGGAGGAGAAAGAGACGAGGACCTAAACATACAGTAAAAACCCTCACACCAATGTTGGTTGAAGTATTCTCCTCCGCTTTTAAGAGTAAGCCAGGCTGAAAATCACTGTTTAACCACACCCAACAGTAATGGCTCCGGGTCCTGGAGTACACCTGTACTCGTCATGAGAAGACCGGTTCTTTTACGTAACCCTGTTTGTGTCGTTCCCCCCGCCGCTAGCGCATTGAGTCATGAACGACTCTTTTGGCTCACCTACTGTTACAAATGCGCTAAAGCAACCAGGTTCGTTAAAACGAAAGTTACGTAAGTAACTACGGTTCTATGAATCTTGGATGACCGCCAGAGTTCTTGGTCACTCGGAATCTTGCGGACCCACGAGAACATTCTGTAGGAATGAGCTCGGGTTGACACCGGAACTTAATACCTTGGCTAGGGTCACTCTGAGGTAACAGGTGACTTTGTTGATATAAATACTCGACCTGCGCAAGCACGATACGGAATATATTCAGTGTTAAACACTGCCTCTGGCGGTCAGTAAGGAGGAAATAGAACCACCAAGACTACTGCTGCTAAAGGTTAGCCTACCCAGTAGTCTGGCTAGTCAACCCAGCATCCCGGGATGGGAGAAAAACGTGCTCTGATTTATTGGCATTTATTTAAACCAATCACAATCGTCTTGGGCGGTGCTAAGCGCCGACGGAGCCATGGTGCCGCGGTAAAATAGCCTCTTAAATTATGGACCTTTGGCAGTGAGGGTGGGGGGTGTCGTTCGAACCAGCCTAACCAGTTAATTTTGCTTTGTACTGTCCATATTATAATGATTTAAAATTTCAATTATTTAACAAAGTTGAAGTGAAAGAGATGAAGAAGGATATAGATCTGTTAGTTTGGTTGTTTGAACATAAAACATTTTATTTGCAGACTTTTTAGAACAAGCATGGGCTAAGAGAAAGACGGCTTTGTATCGATGATACTCTGTCTGGAAGTGACATTCCCTGATTATTGATTTATTTTCCCTGGTTATTTATTTATTTAGTACATTTTTTGGTGGCTGTAGTTTTGTTTTATGTTTGAAATGTTTAGTACTTGTTGGAGAATGTATGGCTTACACTATTGTGTTGTGGCTGCTGTAATATGTTTTCTTTATTTTGTGCAAAGCAGAGTATGTTGTATGTTTAAATTGGACCGGAAGCTGCGGATGAAATTACTTTTGTATTGGTGTCATGTAAAGTAATTTCTTGTGGGACGGGCTACTTATTGGCATGACACGTAAATAAAATATCTTATCATATACCATACCACCAATTTGTAAGCCCCTTCTAGACACGCACTGTATTACAGCACATAAATATGATGAATCTAAAGAGTTAAAGCAAAACACTACATATTAGGTGGAATGCATGTTAGTAAGTGAACGCATAACTGTTCAGTTTAGTAATACATCCACTTTGTTGCTAGTCCAAGCTGTCACTTTCAGTTTAGTACAAAGCTCGACCTATACAAGCACTGCACATAAGGTTAATAGCTCAGCAGCCTATTTTTTTTTAATAACTGAGTTATCAGATTATGATTGTTTGTGTGCCTTTTAATATGCTTTTAATGAGGAAGGAGCATACTGCGTATAGCTGAACTGACAACATTGGCTTTGTCACCAGTGAGTAGAGCTCCACTGCTAAAGGCTACAGATTCAGTCAGTGACCATGGTGGTTCAGTCAGTTCCCTTTGCAAGTTCGATGATAGAAATTTGTCACAGCATGTGAGCAAGTAGGAATTAAACGAGTACCATTTTAACCTCTCCTGTAGGTGCTACATATTTTGCAAGCATTGTATCTCTCTCTCTCTGTCCTGTCATGTCTGAATATATATCAAAATGTACATGCATTTACATGCCTGAAAGACAATAAGCCATTACTTTAACAGATAGATTAAGCCAGCTATATTAAGTATTTCATGTATGAAAATGGCTCTATAGGCTGCTCTGTAAGTCCTGCCTTTAACATCTACTTAAGTATGTGATTGATTTTAGGGCGTAATTAAATAGCAGTGCAAGAAGACAGTATTCATTTAAAGTGAATGGACTATTAAGTATGTATTAAGTCACTCCCCCCTGTGTGTAGTCTATCATTTATTGTGGACTGGTCAGCAGGGCTGGTTGTGGCTATATACTGTATGTGGCCAACAACATCACAGTGGAGTCAGAGCAACAATAATATTGCAAAGCATAAAATAAATTTGGGGGCCTTTAGCAAGGTAAACCTAAGACATATTTAGAAGACCTTGTAATTGTTTGTTTCTGCGAGGCCTGTGGAAGCTTTGCACATGTTGGTTCCCTCAACCTCAGGCTCGATGCTCTTTCAAGGTTGACAACTCATCAAGATGAGTGACAGGTGCAGTGGTATGAACCAAGTGACAATGGAGAGGGCGAGATGAGCCACACACTTTGACTCACAGCATAAAAGTTGCATACAGTATATTTAAATCATAGGTTATATTTAATGTGTTGACAGACAGCAGTTACATACAAAATGAGTAAATGTGAGCAAAGCACGACATCTTACATACAACAACTACAAATGGAGCTCACTGTAAATTTTTTCTTTTCTCTTTTGGTTTTAAAGATTGCATTCATGATCATAGTCATCAAGTATTCTGCTGTTGGATATTTAGGAACTGCTTTATTTTATTTCTAGAGGGAGGGTGTTATACTGTACTGAGAAGATATAATGTATTTTATCCAGGGGCAGAGGACCCCCCTTGGTACCCCCCTGGTGGTAGTTGTTGGCTTATTAGCATCATGAATTAATTTCTACACAGGTCTTCCCAGTACAAGCCTAGGGCCCCAGTATGATGTGACTTAACATTTCAAGTCAATCACACAACAACAAAGAACCGCAATGTGCAAAATGAGCGCAAAGAGACGAAAAGCTACCACAAAAACAGACAAAATGACGAGAGATGCCATGTGACCAAAATGAGAGACAAAGCGATGCCGAATGACTACAAAGAGACAAAAAAAGACCAAAAAATCTGGCTGCCTATGTAGGAGGGGTAAGAGGAATTTAACATGTCTGTGTCTAGGGGACCATTTTCTCATAGTCCATCCATGGTCCGTGGTTAAAGTGGTTAAGGCGCTGGATTCGATCCAGTTATTAAACACATCTCACTGACATTTGAAAATGACACTGTACTTGTGTCACGCTGTGCTAAGGAAAGGTGAAAAGAGATAGGGTGGTTTTTAGGATATCATTGGGCGACTGAGACTCAGGGGGTAGAGCGGTCGTCTACCAATCAGAAACACATTTATGGTGGCCTCAGCATGGCCTCGGCCCCCATAAATGTGTTTGAATGGCGTCGGGGTGGTTTGTTAAGACCAGAAAAGAATACCACTGCAATGTGGACTGCGTTTATTTAGCAGTCAATATTGCAGTGGTATTCTAGGTACAATGGTGCATACATTCCTAATGTGACACACACACTAACTCACCCACACATATTAGTATTAAATTGGGATGTGTGTTTAGATGAGGTAGTATGTGGGTCACAAAACATCACTGTGTGTGTGAATATGGGTCAGAATACATCATACATCCCCTCAATCTCTCTCTCTATCTCTCTCTCTCTCTCTCTCCCTCTCCCATGTGGGATAGATGGCAGAGAGACAGATTATCACACCCTGCTGGCCCACATTCCTGCCTTCCTCTCATTTAATCATCCACCCCTTTCCTCACTCGTTCAGCTCCCACCATCCCTTGTTGTTACTGTTGTGGTTGCTTATTCGGATTGTTTATCTCCATAAAACAACCACTGACTCTCTAATTCTGATGACGTCAACGCTCATGAATTGAAGAGGAAGGAGGCTTCAGTCTCAAATTTGAGTGATGGGATTCTGCTTTCTTGCTTATAAATACTGTATCATGTGCTTTATACTGTATGTGGTGTTATTTGTGGGAAACAGCCCAGTATCACAGATCACAAATTTGCCTCAAGGAGCTTTACAATCTGTTCAGCATATGAAAAACTTTATTTTGTACTGTAATATGTCCTTTACATTTACTACTTACTATTTTACTTTAATGGAGCCTGCAGCATAAGCATTTCACATGTTTCTACTTGTATAACCAGTGTGAGGAAAAAAACATCTGAAATCTCCTTTAATGGGGAAGAAAGAGGTTCAAGAAAGCATCTTGGGTTCGAATGTCCTGTCCTATCCCAATACCTGTCCTATTTGTTTTTTCGACATCATCAAATAAATTGTTTTTGGGCAGTTTGTGCTAAAACAATTCTGCAAAGTTGACTATAATGACCGTCAATCCAGACAGGGAGACATTTGCATCACAGGCCTGAGCAATTGGATCCTTAAAAAAATCCTGAAAGAAATACGCTTTTCTGCTGTTTTAATGATATCGTATGAAAACGTATACAAAATTAGGAGACTGCCAGGTGGTCACGTGACGCCGGCTGGCTACGAGCTCCATGACGCCGAGCGTCAGTTGCTAGTTGTTTAAGCCGCTACAGAGCTTTGTGACGCCGGCTACAGACCTTTGTTGTATCAGCGGTAGTTGGTGGTTCAGTTACCTGAAAATAGGTGATTTTGAGCCGGGTACAAAGCACAGTGAGCTGCTGTCATTTTGGCAGACACTGCGGTTAAATTTAGTCCACAAAATATGAGCATTTTACCGCGGAGAAAATTAAGATTAGGCACCAAAACGACTAGCTAGTTAAGATTAGGAAAAAGATTGCAGCTTGGATTACAATGCTCCTAAGGAACACACAGACTTCAGTTTCCCCCAGGAAGCAAACCGGTATGTTAACACCCACTCATCCACCCCAACCTTCTCCCAGCGCGGCCAGCCGCGTTCTAATACAGCGGCCGTCAATGTAGTGAATACAGCAACAACAAAAAATGTGGAATGCTTACAAATTACAGTGCTTAACTTCTCGTAGCGTTTTGAAGGAAACTTCTCGTTTGGCTCTCTGTGAAGGCGGTCGCATTTTCTCCCTCTCCTCTCGTTGCCTACCCTGCTTTGCTCTCTCGTCTAGTCTTTGTCTCTGTGTACTTCTAGAGTCTCTCTCTCGGCACTGCTCCTAAACTACAAATTATGGATTTGATCAACTGGTCTCTCAGCGCAATTGACACCATCTTCTCGACGAGAAGCTCGGGTTCGGGGGAACCTGACTGCCCTGCCGGGACCTTCGCAGCTGGCTACACGATGGACGCGTGGGAGAGGTGGCGGGTCGTGTGTCTGGCGGTTCTTTCCGTGGAGGACATTGAAGATATCTACCTATTCGGAACCATGATAACAGGTCTTTTGCTGAATGGCTCAGGCACTGCCCTGGTTTATCGAGAAATTAAGAAGAGGACAGGAACCGAGCAAAATACCAGGCTGCCCGTCATGGTTGAAGCCGTGGGCAGAGCTGTCGGAACTCAAATTGTGACTTTGACCACCATGAGCCACAAATTGGATACTATGATCATCATGGGCCAAAAATTTGATACCATCTTGGAGAGACTGTCAGCTCTGGATGGGCTGGACAACATCTTGGGGAAACTCACGGTTTTGGCAAGGAAATTTGATCAATACGGAGACCAGAGGGGACATTTCAGAGAAGTCGAGAGTGACTTACTGCGGCTCCTGGCCCTAAGACAAAACAAATTCCAATCTTATCTTTTTCGGCTCCCTGAACCAGCGCTGGCCTTGGCCGAGGCCGGTGTTGAATAATCACCTCCCCCTGGAGCACTGCAGCGAGGCACACTCTTGCGTTCCCTACCCGACTCCCACAGACACCTGTTGATTGTTGACTCGGACTGGGTCCTGTTTCAAGGCTGACTCCATGGCAACCGGCTATGTATCGCAATGACAATCGTGCGGACTGAGAAAACCAGATTACGGGGACCAGACGTAGCTTGACTACTCAAGCCTACATACACACGAACTCTTACATATATACAGATATGCAATCACCCCCCACCCCCAATCCAGCGCCTTCACTGCTTCTACCCCCAGTGAGGCGGGCGGGTCTGTGACCAGCGCCTTTGTTTGGCTGCAGGACCAGATGTCTGCTTGCCTGTGCTGGACTACCTGCACCCCAACACCCCCCCTCCCCCATGCCCCTCAAGGCTCCCCTCACCCATTGCGTGTCTTGTGTGCCCTTGTATTGGTTATGTGCTTATGTTGCTGAGGTGTTTTTTTCCTGTTCCCACACTGTGCTCCTAGTGGGGCATAGTCTGGGAGTTGCCTTTTTCTCCTCGTCTCTCCTCACGTCATGCTGTATTTTCTTTACCCAATGTATGTTTGTATGTACCTTGTAAAGCGCTTTGTTGGTTTCTTATCTGTGAAATGCGCTCTATAAATAAAATTGGATTGGATTGGATTCATGAGAACAGGCTGAATCAAAATAAATCTTTTTGTATTCATTGTTGAGATAAGAGTGGACTCAGCGCATAATTACAGTATGGTAACACTTTGTTAAAGCAAAATGTCTCATTTTCTTTTCGTACATGTTATTTACACAGCCCAGGTTACGAATGAGACAACGGTGGAGTTGTTAGAAGGCACCTCAGATAGAAATATAGGCTGGCAGTTTCCAACCTACTTCCAGGGTTTGTGCTTAACTACTCTAAACATGTCACAGAGCTACCGCTATATTAAATATAGAGAAGAACGTTTTAATGAGCAGGTGCATTGAAGGCCTGGATAGTTTAACGGGTGTCCTATGGTCTGATTGTGTCAATGCACCGAGTTACAGAAAAACCTGTATTAATAAATTATGCCTAAAAAAATGCAACTATAGATCATAGAAACTCAGTGGCAAACCAAACTGAAAATAAATCCTGGCAATGACTGCAGTATATCTTTCCGTAATTGGTCAGCAGTCTCTGTAAATCCAGCTGTGATTGATCAATAAACTCTGCAGATCAAGCTATGATTGGTCAATGCCAATGAAACATCAACGGTGATTGGTATGATGATGATCGGAATGAGCCTCAAAGATTCAACCACAAACGGTCTGGGAGCACTGTAAATCCAGCTATGATTGGTTAATCAAGACTTCAACTTTGCAGACCCACACACACACACACAAACAATGTAAACACACACACACACACACAAACTGTACACACACACTGTACACACTTGACCATTTCCACTGAGGCCATCTGCTGAAATTCAGGAAATAAGCTGTGATTACTTATTTCACTAGAGAGTGTGTGGCTCAGATGTATTTGGGGACAATGTGACCAATTTCCTGTTGCCATCTCACCTCGTAACAAGTCACAACACAACACCTGTCCCCTGCTCCTCTCCTTTGTCTCCCCTCACAGAGAACCGCTGGGCTAATGAATCAGAATAGATATGTTTTCTATATATATTTGAAGTAGCACATTTTATTTTTATGGTTTTAAATGTTTCGGAAACTGTGAGACAAAGGGCAGTTTCTTTGCACCTGTCTGCAATAAAGCAATGACGAAAAGTGAATTTTGAGTGGAAACTGTTCACACCGCCACCTCCTGTCTGTCTTTTCTGTTGGGGACATGTTTTATCCTGATTGACAGCTGTCTCAGCCTGTCACATTCAGCTGAAGTGGTTGGACTTGCTTGTCCTTTCATCTCCCCTGCGGTTCACCTTGTTACTCCTTGTTTTCTCGGCCAAAAACTACTGACAAGAAGGCAGACAGCAGTAACTCCAGACTTGAGTAGCATCACAGACAATGCGTCTGTTTTAAACCGTTTCTGTGCTACTTGAAAAGGCAGAGCTGCTCCTAAATGCATGCTGGGATAAACACCAGCATATATACAAAGGCCTTAGTTTGTAGATAAGGTGAAATGACTTAAGCTGTTTCCCAAATCCACACTACATACTAATTCTACACAGTATGTTCTACATTCTAATAATCACAGTGTACTGTTTTACTAATTCATGCTAACAGGAAATGATACAATATGTGTGACATCAGTTGCTAGTCCAAGTGTTCATAAAGAGAGGTTAAATCTTTTTTCCTGAGATTTAGTACTTGTGTTTTTTGGAGCTGTTTCACCAACACATACATTTTTCCCTGCTTTGTGTATAGCTTCTCTATTTTCTTTGTGCGTTGCATTGTGGAAGAAAAGTGCATCAACCGCACAATCAAAAAAGAACCGTATTCGTTAGTATGCACGCTGTCTGCTCCGTTTTGTCATGTTTCTCATGTGACAAACAACCCTTATGACAACTGCCTTATTCCTTTCCTGTTACACAATAATCTCTCTCACGACATTATCACGTCTGGCCTGACTAGACAGTTAAAAGCTGTGAAATTGTTTTGACATTTCAAAGATGAAAGACGTAGAGGCAGAGGTGTCCACTAAGAGTTTGACAGGCAGCCACATGCCCAACTGGGCAAGTTTAACCTCAGCAAACCTACACAACAATTTCACATAAGACATCATGGCATGGCAAAAATTCATCTTAGAGCAGCTTCAGAAACTATTCTGAAAGATATGAAAATATTTTGCTATGTTTTATTTCTTTTACATATACAAATATATATTATTTATTAATGAAAATTATGAAATAGTAACTTGATCAATAGATTGGCAAATGTTTTTGGATTTTGACGATGTTCTGTTATAGGGTTGTATGGTTGCATATTGAGAAACGATTGAAAAAGATTGAAAACACTTTGATAAGGGTTATGGACATTTCAAAAAGGGTAGGACCCAAAAAGCATTTTGCTTTCTCCTACTCTCTTTCCGACAAGACTATTTTTTAAAGAGTATTTATTTATTTGCTTATTCTTGCTTTTTCTTTTTTCATAGTGAAATACTTTTGTGTATTGTATGTTGTTCAAAATAAACTAAACTGAATTTGTATGGTGTCTGTTTCAAATCAGTGAATTGTGGTCTGTCAATTTGTCTAGTAACAAACCAGGATCCCCCACACACAGGGTCTCAGAGTGATATGTTAAAAACCTGTCTGTTTCTGCAGACAATCTGCCTAAAAGTGTTCCAATCTGTTCTGGTCTGTCTGGTCGCTGAAGGAGGATTACACCCAATCCAGTGAGTGCCGGTGGCTCAGTGGCAACAGTCAGACGAATAAAAGCCAAAATAGTCATACCATCATATCACAAAAGCCCATTTCAGACAGACATCTCGTTTTGAATTATACGACTGTGATGTCTTTCTCTCCCTCTTCACCTCACGTTGTCTGAGTCTCTCTTTCTTTTTCTTTTTGTGTGTGATTCCCTGTGTGGCTTTTGGCCTTTTGCTCATTCCTCTCTCTCTTTCTTTATCCCTCTCTCTCTCTCTCTCTCTCTCTCTCTCTCTCTCTCTATGAAGTGCTGTGTAGGGGAAAACAACGGGTGAACAAAAAGGTGGAGAGGCAGAGGAGATGATGAGAGAGGTGTATAGGGAAGGAAGAAGCAATATTTAATCATGTTAAAACAGCACACACCACTCTGCCTCTTTCCCTCGGGACACAAACACACACATTTATGGGTTGCACATGTTATCGTCTCTCCGTTGTATATTCATTCTTCCTTTTAATTTGCAAAAATGCATCCATCTGTCCTCTATCTATTCTTAATCTGTCCATCCATTTGTTTCCAACTTAATCCCATTTTAGAGCTGATTAAATATTTAAGTCTATTTAAATCTGTTTATTCTTCCACTTCCATCCATTAATTTGCCATCCATCCAATGACTTATTATTCAAAAAGATCATACCAAACTTTATGCACGCTTTAGCTTAGTTTCTATGTTCCTTTCATCATACAGACCATTTTTGAAAGCATGTACGTTTTATCTTGATTTACCTCCAGGCAATCACTTGTATTTACTTCTGTTTAGTATGAAAATCAGTTTCCACAAATTTGAAACTGGCTTGACATAATTCATCAAAGTGATCATATAATCACTTTTATTTTTACTTTTTTAATCACTATGGAATTGGAGGAGTCACCTGTACACCAGCTGCAGATATTCCCTTAATCTGCGGAGGTTGGCACACCTGTTCCAGGCCAGGTCAATTGGCTTGGGACCGTCTAAAGGGCCATCCACACCAAGAATGACTATAAGGAGAACTATAAATATATAGGGCTAGATCTATCAAGCCGTTTGCACCTGTTTCCAGGCGCTAATTGGTCGCAAAGACGGACGTAACCGATGCGGGCTATTTACAAACAGGGCGCACTTGGGTAAAATCGCAGATTGTCTGCCACATGAGCGAGAAGAGACAAGTTGCGCTTCCAATATGCGTTCGTGGGAGGGTCGCGGGGAAAGTGGGAGTTGCACCCAAAAAGGTGGGAGGATAAGCGCAAAGTGCGCCTAATTATATATTCCGTGGTATTTACAAAGACTGTCAGTAAGAGCGTGCCTCTATTCTGCGGGGGAAATTCTCCGCCTCTTAAAAGCAGGTCTAAACCAGCCGCAATCGAGTTTCCTCGTAGACCTTTATTCCGCTGGTGAAATGGCAACAGTAATTTGAGCAAGACGAAGACATAGGCGAGGCTGAAAATATTTTTAACACAAGAATTACACTTTGTCAGTGAACACAACATCATTTAGCGTTACAGATCAAGCAATATTAGAGTTACTGGAATAAATCAAAGATGACATTGAATCTCCCACTCAGCGTTCACATCCCATTCCAGCAGTTGTTAAACTCCTCGCTACATTACAAATATTGGCATCAGGATAATTTCAAACAGTCATAGCATCAGCAGTGAGAATATCGCAGTCTGCACTCAGCCATATCATAGCACAAGTACCGCTTCGCTACAGCGCAATCTACGGTATAGTGGGTGGAGAAAGACGCTGATTGCCTGATGGGTGGGTTGATAAATACTACGCAAAATGCGGAAGCATAGCGTGAGCTATTACCAAACTCGCATAAACAGACGCAGCGCAAACTGCGCTAGTGTTAGTAAATTAGGCCCGCAGTTTTTAAGATCGCTCTAACTCAAACGGATGGCGGAGTCCACACCACAACTATAACAACAACAACAGTGGGAACGATATCGTTGGGATCACTTTCAGAGCGATTTGATGAACGACAGAAAAACGGCCAGCCAATCAAAATCCATCTGAATTTACAACATGACGCGGCGGAGAGAGACACGGCGGAGAGATTTGTTTCACCCAGGTGGTTAGTGGCGTGACGTGACTTTAACACTCAGTGGGGCTACGATCCTTAACCTCTGAGTGTGAATCTTGTGTTCTGGATCTTATTGTCATACTGTCTGTGTTTTTGTTTCCGGTGCTCTGCACAGATCTGCTCAGATCCCCGGCTCTCTGGAGCTCTGTGTGCCTGCTGTTGCCTGAAGAAGGCAGCGGTGTCGGTGCCCCAGGGACCGCCGGTAGACTTTTTTTGGTTCATAAAATGTACCTAAATTCACAAATATTACTAAAGACATTTCTGTAATCTTACGTTGGAACATCTGTTGTGTATTATGTATTATTATCAGCTGGAGCGTGCAGTGCGAGTTTGCAGAACGTTATCGCTCAGCAGTGTGGACGCTCACATCGTTATAGTTATAGTTATGGTTATAGTTATAGTTATCGTTCTTGGTGTGGACGGCCCTTCAATGTTGAGAATTAGCCATGCTTAAGTGTCAGTCAACCTGCCTCGGAGCAGGTGTGCCAACAGTCACCACCCAAGGAAACCACATGTTGATATTGGATGAAAGACTCCGAATTATGTTTAATGCCAACATTTTTATTTTCTGGCCTCCTACATGAAAGTAAATCCTGAGGTGCAACAGCTCATTATTATGAACAACTGTGGGATGCTTGGGCATTTACTGTAACACTAGAGAGACAGAGTCAGCTTCAAATAACACAATTTCATGCAAAAACTAACTTCTATTGTCCATTTCACAATGTCCATGTTTTCTTATTGTCCTCCACATTTGGTCCTGTTACAATATAGTTGGTTGCAACTCCTATTGGCAGCAGACCTCAAAACAATAAGCTTCCCACCAGTACTTGAATGTACCACAAAGGCTGTCCTTTTAACTGTACTATTACATAACAACAAAAAAGACTTAAAAAAACAAGATATCTACAAGGAAATTTCAGTTCTCTGCAATCTAAATAGAATATCTGTCGTATGCTTTGGTAGGGTTAGGGTTAGGGTTAGGGTTGATTTACTGTATGTAAATATTACATATAGTTTTGTAGTAAATAAGCTAAAGTGGTATGATCCTTTAATGGTTGATACTCTAGATATCCATCCATCCATGGTGACATTGAACAGCCGAGCCAATACGTCCATTTCCAAATGACAGAGTTAATGAACTGAAGAGGAGGATGCAGCGAGTGTGCTGCTGAAGTCAAAGGGAGCCAGGGTTAGTCAATACTGGCACTAAAGACATTAGCAAAGACATTTACCCTTCACTTCTCCTTCCTCTCCCCTCCCTCCCACTCTCCCCCTTTCCTTATTCTTTCAAACGTTCCAAGCCACCTCCCTCAATTTCCCTCTCTGCTCCTCTCTTTTCCCCTACTTCCCCTCAAGAGTTATGCTGTATTCCCCACTGACACCTATTTCACTTCCGATACTGTCCACTGCTTCCCTTTTTACATCTATAGCTCAGCCTTCCTCTTTTTATTTCACCCATGCTTCATCACCCCTTTACCCTGATTCTTCAGGTGTTTTTTTTTTTTTTCAGCTAGATGGATGGATGGATGCTTTTTTCCCTCTCTCTTACACAGGCACACACACATATTTGCAAACTTGACCACCTGTGGTGTATATTAATTGTCCATGGGCCCTGATGGAGGGTTAGTGAGGTGGAACAGCCTTGGTATTTGCTGACCTGCTGGGCCGTGAAATCTCCTTGCAGATGCACGTGCCTCATATCCATTTAAATAGATTTAAATAAACGACCTTCCACTGTGACTTGATTGGGCTAGAGCACGGACAGATGGATGGACGGATGGACAAAGAGAGATAGGTGGAAGGGATAGAAGGTAAAATGCTGTTTTAAATGAAGTTGTTCCTCCCATTTCCATAAAGCATGGGAATGTGATGATTGATGGCTCGGTGGCGGGAAGGCGAGGCGTCGTGGCGTAGCTCTGATAGATGGATAGAAGATGTGTGCAGCGAGGGGGAACGGAAGGAGAATCCATTTCAGATATGCCCTCATCTGATGCACGCACATGTCAGTGCTCTAATATGTAGATTGTGTTTAGCCTTTATCTTTTGCAGTCACGTGAGAGGATGGGTTATGAGCACCCACTCACACACACCAACACCCACAGGCCCTTTCAGATAATGTATGCATGACATGGCATGCATGCAAATACTCATATTTGTTTTACTTTTTATGACACTGTCACATCTTTCTTTGGTCAGGGTTATGACTGAGTTTTTAGACATTTTTTTGATGCATTTACTGAGTGACTTTCCCTGTCTTCCAAATATAAAGACAGATGTAGATGTTTATGCTGGCAGTTGGGACTGCATACCCTTCTCTGGGGCACAGCTGCAGCCACCCTCGGGCACAAACAGCTGCCATGTGGTACATGTCAGCCTCTTTTACACACTGCAAAAGCACCCAAAGGTGGGTCAGTTTATAGAACCCTTGTTTATCCGGGAAAAGTTGAGTGATTTTTTTTTTTATACAACCTTGCTTCAGGTGGGGCTGCAATCATGTCCTTCTACTGGTGGTAACCAGCATAATCAATATTTTGGGTTTGAGTGGCATTGGAAGTATTAATGTGTTATGGAGCTCAGAATGTTAAAAAAAAATAAACACTGTAAAGTCGTTCTCTGAAAGATGGAAAAGAAAAGAGTCGTCTCTGGTTTCACCCTGGACATCACTATGAAAAACAGATTTAAAGGAAAATAACTTAATGCAAGATTTCATTACAGTAAGGGATTTTAAGTTATCTCCACAGGGGTAATCACTTTCTTGTTCTCTTTCCACCTGCACTTTTACATTTCAATAACTGCTCATACCTCAATGTCACACATAATAGGTTTTTGTGCCCTTTAAAATGACCCACCTGACTGACACCAAGACTATATTTATGCATACCTTTTTTTTTATCTTGCTCTTCTACTCTACTACTTGCTCTTCTTCTACGTCCAACTCAATTAGCTGACTGAGGGCATTCGCACTTTTAAATTCAACCATTCACATTTTGCACAGCCTCTTTAAGCCAATCATCTTGATGATATCAAACTTTAAAACTGTCCCTTTCTCTGCTCTTGTCAGTGTCTCAAGTCAAGTATGTGTGATTTGTTTCTGTTAATTTAAGGTTATATAATTAAAAGCAGCTATATGGAAAAGCACCACTTAATTACAAAAAAAAACTTCTGGAACATCTTAATCTGCTGATGTTCAACAAAGTGACACACCTAAAGAGTAAATTTAGATTTTTTTTTTTTTTAAACACAACAAAAGTCACTGATCCGTCTCAGGTGTGTTCAAATATTTCCACTATGGTGTAACGTGTGGTCCTAACTGAGTCTTACATGGTTGGACTCGGGAACCAGCCTTTTTAAAGGATTACACAGAACTGTGTAAAATGTCAACCTATACAATAAGCTACATAGAGGAATACCTTGACATATCTAAAGAGCCGCCCTATCCCGACGCTTTTTATCTGTCTCTTTGCTTTTATTCATCATTCTATTTCTTTTCCTAGGAGGGAAGCACTGTTGGTGGAGGTCTAAACGCCCTGTAGCAGACAGTGG
Organism: Perca flavescens; assembly: GCF_004354835.1. NCBI lineage: Eukaryota > Metazoa > Chordata > Actinopteri > Perciformes > Percidae > Perca > Perca flavescens. Next base: position 27,497,367 of record NC_041347.1, read on the forward strand.
GATTTCAGGTGTCAGGGGAGGGAGAGAGAGTCAGAGAGGGATGTGAATAATAGATCAGAGAGGGGAAGAGAAATGGAAAACAGTCGAGAGGAGAGAATGAGAGGAGGGAGGCGTAAAAAGTGGGAGATGGAGAAAAAGAGATATAAAGAGGGTGTCATAAGGACTGAGAGTCAGATACGGAAGAAGTCTGGGAGATGCATTGGAGCAAGAAAGAGGAAGTACAGTAGGATAGAGTTTTCTTGGAGGGCAACCGTGACAGGAAAACACATCCATAAAAGTCACGCATCTGTCCATCCATCCATCCATCTGTTCCTCCCTCCTTCCGCCTCTTCACTGCCTCCAGTGTGGTCAGGAGTTGTTGCGTAAGACAGCGATTCATCTTTTATTGAGATGGGAAGCTTCCATAAATATATCTACCTTGTTCTCTGGAGTTTAAAAGCTCAACCTGTAATCCAGCTAAAAATAAACGAAGGATACCCACAACAACCAATCAAATTATACTGTGGAAGCACACACGACACAACGCTGATTTTTGTTGACAATTCTATTTTCAGATTTCCTTTTAACTGCTGACTGCCAAATGTTGAACACAACCTATATTATCTAGAATTTAAAGGTTGACTGATGCAGTATGTGATTTTTAAAGGTCAATGACTTTCTGTTTTTGTTCCGATACTGCCAAATACCGATATTTACTGATATTAATTCATCTTTTATGTAACAATTTGAATTACATATACTGTATGCATTTTCTGCAAATTTTCAGACCGTTAGGGACTCAAAAACTGTCCAGTACTCAGACTGATTAATCAAGAGAATAACAATTCACTGCAGGTTTTATATCCAGGTCAAAGTAGTGCATGGCGTCCTAATATTCAACATGTAATATAGTCTATAACAGTTTGAGTTTCGAGTGTTGAATCCTTGTGTTTTCAACCTCTTTTGCCTTTATCGCATTTCTATGTTTACATCACTTCTGTTTTCGGAATTCTTCTGAAATGCGTAATTTCTCAGACTTTTCTTAAAAGTAAAGTACTTTAACCAGTGGCGGATCTAGAAAATTTTACATGGGGGGGCAAAGGGGTAGCGAGAGATCTTGGTAGGGTGGCAGGGGAAGACGGTACATGGAAACCCCCATACGTAAACTGCTATGCCCTACTACACCCCGCAACGCCCTGCTACGCCCTAAACTGCTACAACTATTATTTCTAGTCATAGTTCCATTATCCTTTTTGGTTACTATAATTACCATTATTATGAATCATAATTCTCTATATCTGTATATCTGTATCCATCTGTATCTAACCGGCAGCGGCCACCAAGACCCTGGATCTGTCTGATGTTTCTGCCCAAAAGGAAGTTTTTGCTCGCCACTGTTGCACCAAATGCTTGCTCTTTGGAGAATTGTTGGGTCTTTGTAACTTAAAGAGTGTGGTCTAGACCTACTCTATCTGTAAACTGTCTTGAGAAGAGTGAACTGTTGTTGTATATGTAAATATTTACATATCTAACCCTATAACATATACAACAGAATGGAAATAGCCAAAAACAAAAAAAATAGGTAATGTCACGACATGTTATGTTACTGTACTGCAATTTATATGGAAGGAGAATATAAACCAACCATATGGTCCAGGGGTAACTGCAGCCTCCTCTTCCTCTCTGTCATCTTCATCTGCCTCCTCCTGATCACTCTCTGCCTCTGTCCCTCTCTCTGAACCTGCAGCCTCCTCTTCATCCCTCACTGTCAATTCTTCCTTTCCCTCTTCTCTTTCACTTATTTCTGCATCTCCTTCTGTGGTCTTCTCCTGCTCTGACCTGCCTGGTCTCTCCAGTTTACTGTCTTCTCCTTCTTCATTTCCCTCCTCCTCTTCCTCCTGTGCACATCTCAGGATTTTCTTGGCTGGCAATATCCCCACTTTTAGGCTTCAGCTAATATCTCCAGCTACTCTGGCCTGCAAAAGTCAAGATGTGAAAAGCTCTTGTTATTCTTCTATTACATTACACTGTATGGCCCTGTAGCTAATATAAGTAGCCTAAAAAACATAACCTCAGACGAGATTTATTACATGCACACATCAGTTATGTTTAGACTAGCCTTCTTAATCCCGTTGTATTTGTTGTTTTCCCAGTTTGACAGTAAATGATGTTGCCTGGTTTAATTTGTGCAGCCATACTGCCATGATATGTGAGAGGAAGTGGATTTTATAATACTCCTTAACTAATCACATACAAATGATCGGTCTCAGCAAGCACTGTGTAGTGTGTTGTAACGTAACGCCACCGAAACGGCGACCCTCTGTAAACGTTATGAATTCAAACATGCCAGTTTGTAATATTTTGTATTATGCTCTTCTTGTCTTTACTGAAATCAAACTAATCAAACAGCAGAATGCTCTTACAAATCACGAGGGAGCGATTTGACTTTTGGCTAACGTAATGGACGCGCTGTTGTTGATGCTGACTCGCCTTTAGCAGACATTACATTTATTACAAATTGAACTTTAGATGAAACGTGTGTTTTAACTTCACCTGGGGAAACTGACTTCACTTTCCGAGGCTCGGCTCGGTCGCTCCAGTCTTTGCCGGGATGCAGGGCCACCGCCTCGCAGCAGACTCGGTGTGTGCGAGCCAGAATGTGCGAACGCCGCTCTGCACGTTTGATGCAGGGACGTAGCTAAGTATTTGAGGGGCAGGGGGCTAAGATTACATCTACAATTATTATTTATTATGAATTAATATAAATTAATTGTTTGTTTCAATTTTTTAAGAAGCCTGTGGCCTGTGGCAGTTTGTTTTTACAAGCAAAGTTTTTTGAACACCAAAGTTAGGGGGGCAGCTGGGGGGTCAAGGCCCTACAGTGGGGGGTCAGCTTCCCCCCCTTGCCAACCTGTAGATCCGCCCCTGACTTTAACACTTTGGACAAAAAAAAAAGTTGAAGGTTTAGTATGACCGTAATGATGTTGGTTTATCGTTACAGGACATCTAGTCTAACTGTTTTTATATGTAACCCCACAAAAACATTAGTACATTTTGTATAAATGTAGAGTATCCGAGTATAGATAGGTACTCCCCTTTTCACACTGTACTGTATGCCCCTTAAAATGTATTTACACTTACAACTTTGCGCTTTCATTTTAAAGATCAAGTTTCATCTGATATTACATTTTAATATTAAATTACTGACATACAACATGTACACGCCATTCTTTTTTGCTGTCTTGTATTTTTTTTTTCACGTGATTACACAGTACATTACAATGTAAAAGAAATCACGCTTTGTACTCCCCTCTTAGTATCTACAAAACAAATGACACTTACATGTAATACCAGGAGACTAATTAAGCCATGAAAACAACATGAAAAAAGAAGGAAGTCTTGTTCCATACCTGAGCAGATCAATTTCATCAGCATGAACCCCTGTTCACAGTGTTTCCTATTGGCACATCTCAACAGGCAGGAAGCCAACTTCAACTGGTCTCTACCACACAGTGCTGCTATATGTGTAACAACAAAGACAGAGAGAAAGAGAGTGAGATCCGCACTTTAGTGAGAAGACAATGTGGGGAGCAGGGAAAGAAAACAAACAGCAGGCAGGTAGATGGAGAATGAAAGAGAAATAAATGAAGAGAGTGAAGAGAGAGAAGATGTGTTGTTTTACCAAGAGAAAGAGAGAGAGAGTAAGAGAGAGAGCGGAAGGGAGGAGAGACTGATGTGCGAGTCACAACCTCCATGCCCGGCTGTTTATAAAGCCCCAGGGTGTGTGTGTGTGTGTATGTGTGTGTTTGTGTTTTCTCTCATTGCTCTTTCCGGAACATGGCCACAGGGTTCCAATGTTCCAATCAATACCTGAAACACACACACACACACACACACACACACACATAAATAAATACATATACGCAAATAATACAGGGAGGTAGAAAAGAAGTAGAACACACAAAAAAAAACCTTATGAGAAAAAAAACATATAATTTTGAATAAAACCTGTTTATTCCTGTTATTGTTTTTACCACAGCTTAACTTGAAGTTTCTGTGATTCATGGAAGTGGTTGTGCAGTGTAAAGGCTGAGTTTAACAAGTCTTAGTTGCCCTTCCACTATCAAGTTGTCTTGATATCTTTGATATCTTCTATGCTGTCCTGTCCTCTGATCGTACCCTGTATCCCTAACTCACCTACAGGCACCTGTTAACGATGCTCACAACTGATACTGGACTTGTTCATGGAATTATTTGATTGGACTTTTACTACAATAGTATTACAACTAGAAATGTTCCGATACCGATACCAGTATTGGTATCGGCTCCGATACTGCCTAAAACGCTGGTATCGGTATCGGGAAGTACTGGAGTTTATGCACCGATCCGATACCATGTAATAAAGCCCTAAAGAAAATCTACATTAAAGTAGTTTATTTATGTTCTTTTTCCGTTATAACTGACTGTCAAACTGGAGAATAAAAGAAAGTTCTACGACATTCATTGTTTGTGTTTGTTCATGTTTCACAAAGAGTTTAACCTGAGCCAGACCGACAACAAAGATAGAAATCATATCACATCCATACAGGGATAGTAGTATACAGTTGTTAAAACTTAATGAAATATATGACACTCTCGTATCGGATCGGTACTCAGTATCGGCCGATACACAAGTTCAGGTATCGGAATCGGTATCGGGAAGCAAAAAAGTGGTATCGGGCCATCTCTAATTACAACCCACTACAATCACATTGTTTGATTATAATCATATTGCTGTATGTATGTATTTAGTTCGGGAAACGTAACTGAGCTTCAGGCTCTCTTTTGTAGGAAGAGATGAAGGCTATCTTTTACAACTTCCTGTTCATGTTCTTGTCATTCTTCACACACAGCTCCTGTTGCGGCTCTGCTAAATTTCTTTGGCTTCTTTAATTTTTGACCACGTGCACTAAGGCTTTTTGTGGTGTTTTTTCATGTTTTTTATAGTAAGTGTCTTATTAGAGATCATCCCCTTCGCTGGGGAACAAATGCACATGTGGGTCTTTAAAAAGACATATTGAGACATTGTATACATAACACATTGAGTTTATTAAACCTGATCCAAGGGTTAGGTTGTCAAACACTGTCACATGTCAAGTCATGGCGAGGAGATGTAATGCTGCACTTCCTCTAATTCTGATAAATCATGAATGCTGTGTAAGATCTAATCCCTTACTTCCTGTGTGTGTGTGTGTGTGTGTGTGTGTGTGTGTGTGTTTGTGTGTGTGTGTCTGTCTGTCTGTCTGCGTGCGTGCGTGCGTGCGTGCGTGCGTGCGTGCGTGCGTGCGTGTGTGTGTGACTCATGTGAACCTACAATGCATTCTGCTTTGTAGTTACATAACTGTCCCTGCTCCGACAGATATTACAGACAACACACTTTGGCAGCTAGACTGAACTACAGTATCTCTTTTCTCTCCCTCACACGCACACGCACACACACACGCACACACATACACACACACACACACGCACACACACACTCGCACACGCACATGCACACACACAGTGGGTTGTTCTCAACCTAGTCTTGAACTGTTGTGTGTGTGTGTGTGTGTGTGTGTGTAATTGTGTGTGAAGGAGAGAAAAAAACAGAACTCAAAGGATTTGTGTCAACTCCAACCTGACTGCGCGTTGCAGGAAGAACTGAAGCTACAGAGGAACAACTACAACATGAGGAGTAAATGAGAAAAGAAAACACGAGATGACCTCTTCTAAATTACACTAGGCTAAATGAGCGGTAATAAACAGAAAATACCTTAATGTCACTGTTTCTGGCCTCTGTTTTGTGTACAATACTCTGAGGTTTGACTCCTTAGGGTTGTTAGTCCAATGGGGTCCAATGTGTAGGAATTCCTGTATGTCCCTTACTGGCTAACGTATTTCAAGATGGCGCATGAATATGGAGCGTCTACCCAAGGGGGTAAGCTTCGCTTCAGAACTCGAGCCATCATGGCGCCATTTTGTTGCTAACTGGCCATCACCTCCTGTTAGCATTCCGCTGACCGCCATTTTTGTTTTACGTCATTTGACTGCGAATAACTTTACATCTGAAGCGTTTAAAGACTCTATTTGTCCGTTGTTTAGTTCCAAAGAAACACAACAATGTATAAAAGGCTCCATTACCTTGTACCTCACGTTATGGCTCCGTAGCAGACGTTTTTGTAAAAATAAGCTAACGATTGTGTCATAACCAAGTGACTTACTGTCGCATAGTAGAGGAATTACCGTATAGTACAGGAGAAGCTCGCAGGCAGTTTCGACTTACATGAAATGTTTAGGTTTAATTACTAATGTTAACTAGCATGTTAGTGATCAATAATTAGCCTGTGCCCATGTTATCTCCTTACATAAACCTACAGTCTCCGTATCTGTAAGATTGGGAATGATTGAGATTTCTCTTGGCACAGCTACCAGAAGACTTACAACTTTCAGACACGTTGCTCACGTCACATTCTCTCAGTTGGAGGCTGCGCAGTAAAGCTGGCCATCACCGGAAAAGTGCTTCTAATAGCCTTCACTGGTCTCCGTCCAGAGCAACGGGGTCTATTGGTCCATTATATACTGTCTATGCGTCTACCCCAGTTCATGCAAATGCAAATGTAAAATGTCAAGCCAAAAGGAATACTTGGAATTGATGGTGGTGGTAAACACTGGACCTCTAATAATATAAGAAAAAAATACTTTCATTCTCAGATTCATTTTTTTCATTGTCAACTCGAATTAGTTTTTTGGGATTTTAAACATTGCTTCATTGATACCTTTTCTTATCGGATGGTTGGTTTACCAAAGCAAATAACAGCTTTTTTTAAATTTTTAAACATTTTTAAATCTTGGCAATAGATGTCATGATGGAAGGTGTGGACAAATGATGAAGACAATACAAGAAAGCAAACTGGACAACACATGACAGCTACAAAGACATTTAACATTTAAAAAAAACTCCAACATACAGCACAATTGGTGACCAGACATCCCGAGTCCTGAATCCTGCCCTAATTTTCCCGAAAATTAGAGCAAAGTCTCAAGAGCAGACTTAGAGTCTGATAGAACATTAAAAACTGTTCATGGTGATTGAGTCGTCCTGCAGCCAGCTCCCGTCGTCACTTGAGTTCATGATTTTAATGATTATTTGTATTTTCGGATTTACATGACAGACAGTTGAGTTTCTGAATAAAAATAATAAATCATTTTGGTGCAGAGTTTTGAAATTCATGTTAAGTGCAGGCAGCCACGAGAAGGAGTGATTGGATTGGATTTTGCTGATGTTAAAGCGCAGTACTGAAACAAATAAAACAAACACAATGACATCATTGTGTTTGTTTTATTTGTTTCATAATGACACTTGAGTTCATGATTTTAATAATTTTGTATTTGTATTTTTCGGGTTTTCTCGTCTCGTCCCAAATTTTACCCATTCTCATCTGGTCACCCTAAGCACAATACAACTTACTGCATAATTTAATGCATTTCCAGGAAGAATAAGAGATGGTGTATTCTGAAGGATTCCGGATTTTTTATAGACTTGACTGCAGTTTCAAAATGAGAATGATGTCATCTCTCTACGGACTTGCATTGCTTATAGTTGCCAAACTGGAGGCTACTGCCAATTTCTCAAAATCGCATATGAATGTCCTTAGAGGGAGTTTGGTTGTAGATGAAAGGCTTCTAAAAATCCTAACTGGACAGGAAGAGCAGAGTAAATACTGTACATACAAATTTTACATGATGCAATCACAGGAACTCCTACTAGTCTGCATGCAAAACAGTTCTGGATCAGACTGCACACACATGATGACAAACAGATGAGTGTATTAATGTTATCTCTAAGTAGCAATGGCAGAAGTAGCCCGACATTGCTAAACTGTACGAATTGGCCAGAATGCAGTTTACACCCCCATTTTTGTACAAACAGTCAATCTTTTCGTTTCTTTTATCCATGCAGGTGATCTTTACCTGACCATTACCAAGTAGTTTTAGTTGCCTAAACTTAATCAAAGCTTAAGCGTAAAGGTAATTTTGTCATGAGGACTTGTTGGACAGATGTGATGAAATGGGAAAGAATGCTATAAAAAAACAAGAACATTATTTTATAAGTAACATGTCAAGTTGCAACAAAACAGTAACACATTTCTGAGCTGTTACACCAGCGCTGCTAGCAAAAACCGCTTTAGATACTGTGCAGAGCTTGTAATACTCTAAAGATAAGACAAAGGCAGGCAGGAGCAAAGAAGGAGAGTGTGGGGACAGGACCAGTCAGAGATAGAGAAACTGAGGGAGTCAGGTATTGCCTGTAGCTCCAGCAGCACTCTATCATTTCTTCATCTTTCTTTCTGGTATTTCCTCTCTCTCTGTCGTTTCTCTCTCTTTGCCCCTCTCTCCCTCCTGTCATCCATCTCCTCACAGCTCTCTCTGACAGTCTATTTGGCCCACACAGCCCTGTCATCCATTCTACATGTCAGTCCCGGCGACGACACCAATTTCACACTGACTGGTGATTGTAGCCGCGCAGGCAGGACCCACAGTTATAGAGCGTCCACGCTATCGCTAAAAGCCCGTGGGTTCAACTCCCATGACCAGCCGGGTCACAGAGTCGACCCCACAGTGAGAGGTCAGAGGCTCAGTCCGTGTGGAACAGAGTGGAACGGAGTGCTCATTGACGGTAGTGGAATATAACTAAGTACATTAACTCAAGTATGGTACTTCAGTACACATTTGAGGTACTTTTCATGCCCTTTTCTACTTCTACTCCACTACATTTTAGAGGGAAATATTGTACTTTTTACTCTACTACATTCATCCGACAGCTTTAGTTACTAGTTACTTTACAAATTAAGACTTTTGAACAGAAAACACATGTAGTTTATAAAATAGGATGTTTTATTATAAATTAAACTACCTAACAATATATAGGCAAACAAGTCTAGGCAAGGCAGGGCAAGGCAGCTTTATTTGTATAGCACATTTCAGCAACAGGGCAATTCAAAGTGCTTTACATGAAACATTAAAGAGCAGTTAAAAACAATAAAAAAAAATTTAAAACAGATGAAATACGAGAATAAAAGTTACAGTGCAGTATAAGAAATTAACAATTATTTAAAGAAAGGCAGCATTAAAAAAAAGGTCTTCAGCCTTGATTTAAAAGAACTGAGAGTTGCTGCCAACAGATTCTCACTCCCATCTCGTAAAATACGGGGACCCTTGGTCAGGTGTCTTTGTCGTTGTTATTGACGCTAAAAGTCTCCTTTAGCATCATATAATGCGCTTTAACTAAACGCGCTTGGTTGGGACTATTGGCCTCCCTTTTGACGCAGTTATGTTAAGGAAAAGGTCGTCGGTGGGCTTTTGTTTCGCTTACGAACGCGGCTTCCGTGACACACGGCAATAACGGGACGGTTAAAGACACACGCGGGACACGGTCCCCGGTCTCCTGGGTGAGAGTCCTGTGTTTGACCCATCCACCACCCCGACCAACCTCCCTACGCTGAATATCCCCCTACATACTACTCACTAAACCCCGTGTAATTACTGCTCTCCCCGAAACGTTATACAAACACGCTGGTTGTTGCGGCGGACCTGCAGTTTTCTGGGAGTTTGTTCCAGATATGTGGCGCATAAAACCTAAAGTCCAGCTGAAATGATTAGCCGATTAAACACTTAGCTGATTGACAGAACTGTTATGATCATTTCAAGTTACTAAAACGTGACAATTATTCTGCATTAAGTATTTTTACTTTAAATACTTAAATACATTTTCCTGATGATACTGACATGGTTTTAGTGAAATGAAAATGTGTACTTTTTCTTAAGTAAACGATCTGAATACTTCTTCCACCACTTCTCATCGCTCGGTACAAGGTTTTATCAAGCATTTTTTCTTTACTGTATTTAAGGTACGTTTGAGTAAGTAGTAGTTGTGTTTGATTTTTTTTTATACAGGTCATCCATCCATCCATCTTCGTCCGCTTATCCGGTGTCGGGTCGCGGGGGGAGCAGCTCCAGCAGGGGACCCCAAACTTCCCTTTCCCGAGCAACATTAACCAGCTCCGACTGGGGATCGGCGTTCCCAGGCCAGGTTGGAGATATAATCCCTCCACCTAGTCCTGGGTCTTCCCCGAGGCCTCCTCCCAGCTGGACGTGCCTGGAACACCTCCCTAGGGAGGCGCCCAGGGGGCATCCTTACCAGATGCCCGAACCACCTCAACTGGCTCCTTTCGACGCAAAGGAGCAGCGGCTCTACTCCGAGCTCCTCACGGATGAGTGAGCTTCTCACCCTATCTCTAAGGGAGACGCCAGCCACCCTCCTGAGGAAACCCATTTCAGCCGCTTGTACCCTGGATCTCGTTCTTTCGGTCATGACCCAGCCTTCATGACCATAGGTGAGGGTAGGAACGAAAACTGACCGGTAGATCGAGAGCTTTGCCTTCTGGCTAAGCTCTCTTTTCGTCACAACGGTGCGATAGATTGAATGCAATACCGCACCCGCTGCGCCCGATTCTCCGACCAATCTCCCGCTCCATTGTCCCTCACTCGCGAACACAACCCCAAGATACTTGAACTCCTTCACTTGGGGTAAGGACTCATTCCCTACCTGGAGAAGGCATTCCATCGGTTTCCTGCTGAGAACCATGGCCTCAGATTTAGAGGTGCTGATCCTCATCCCAACCGCTTCACACTCGGTTGCGAACCGATCCAGTGAGTGCTGAAGGTCGCAGGCCGATGATGCCATCAGGACCACATCATCTGCAAAGAGCAGCGATGAGATCCCCAGCCCACCAAACTGCAACCCCTCCCCACCCCGACTACGCCTCGATATCCTGTCCATAAATACTACAAACAGGATTGGTGACAAAGCGCAGCCCTGGCGGAGGCCAACCCTCACCTGAAAAGAGTCCGACTTACTACCGAGAACCCGGACACAGCTCTCGCTTTGGTTGTACAGAGATTGGATGGCCCTGAGAAGAGACCCCTCACCCCATACTCCCGCAGCACCTCCCACAGTATCTCCCGGGGACCCGGTCATACGCCTTCTCCAAATCCACAAAACACATGTAGACCGGTTGGGCATACTCCCAGGCTCCCTCCAGGATCCTTGCGAGAGTGAAGAGCTGGTCCGTTGTTCCACGACCAGGACGGAATCCGCATTGTTCCTCCTCAACCCGAGGTTCGACTATTGGCGAACCCTCCTTTCCAGCACCTTGGAGTAGACTTTACCAGGGAGGCTGAGAAGTGTGATACCCCTATAATTGGCACACACCCTCTGGTCCCCCTTTTAAAAAAGGGGAACCACCACCCCAGTCTGCCACTCCTTTGGCACCGTCCCAGACTTCCACGCAATGTTGAAAAGGCGTGTCAACCAGGACAGCCCCTCCACACCCAGAGCCTTGAGCATTTCTGGACGGATCTCATCAATCCCCGGGCTTTGCCACTGTGTAGTTGTTTGACTACATCAGTGACTTCCGCCTGGGAAATCGGCGACAATCCCCCATTATCCTCCAGCTCTGCCTCTAACATAGAGGGCGTATTAGTCGGATTCAGGAGTTCTGCAAAGTGCTCCTTCCACCGCCCTATTACCTCCTCAGTTGAGGTCAACAGTGTCCCATCCTTACTGTACACAGCTTGGATGGTTCCCCTTCCCCCTCCTGAGGTGGCGAACAGTTTTCCAGAAGCACTTTGGTGCCGACCGAAAGTCCTTCTCCATGTCTTCTCCAAACTTCTCCCACACCCGCTGCTTTGCCTCTTTCACGGCAGAGGCTGCAGCCCTTCGGGCCCTTCGGTACCCTGCAACTGCCTCCGGAGTCCTCCGGGATAACATATCCCGGAAAGACTCCTTCTTCAGTCGGACGGCTTCCCTGACCACCGTTGTCCACCACGGTGTTCGTGGGTTACCGCCCCTTGAGGCACCTAAGACCCTAAGACCACAGCTCCTCGCTGCAGCTTCAGCAATGGAAACTTTGAACATTGTCCACTCGGGTTCAATGCCCCCAGCCTCCACAGGGATGCACGAAAAGCTCCGCCCGGAGGTGTGAGTTGAAAGTCTGTTGGACAGGGGCCTCCTCCAGACGTTCCCAATTTACCCGCACTACACGTTTGGGCTTACCAGGTCTGTCCAGAGTCTTCCCCCACCCTCTGACCCAACTCACCACCAGATGGTGATCGGTTGACAGCTCTGCCCCTCTCTTCACCCAGTGTCCAAAACATACGGCCTCAGATCAGATGAAACGATTATGAAATCGATCATTGACCTTCGGCCTAGGGTGCTCTGGTACCAGGTACACTTATGAGCATCCCTATGTTCGAACATGGTGTTCGTTATAGACAATCCATGACTAGCACAGAAGTCCAACAACAAACAACCACTCTGGTTTAGATCAGGGAGGCCGTTCCTCCCAATCACGCCCTCCAGGTGTCTCCATCATTGCCCACGTGTGCGTTGAAGTCCCCCAGCAGAACAATGGAGTCCCCCACTGGAGCCCCATGCAGGACTCCAGTCAAGGTCTCAAGAAGGCCGAATACTCCGAACTCCTGTTTGGTGCATATGCACAAACAACAGTCAGAGTTTCCCCCAACAACCCGCAGGCGAGGGAGGCGACCCTCTCGTCCACTGGGGTAAACTCCAACACAGCGGCGCTCAGCCGGGGACTTGTGAGTATCCCCACACCCGCCCGGCGCCTCACACCCTGGGCAACTCCGGAGAAGAAAAGAGTCCAACCCCTATCCAGGAGTATGGTTCCAGAACCAAGACTGTGCGTAGAGGTAAGCCCCACCAGATCTAACCGGTAGCGCTCCACCTCCCGCACCAGTTCCGGCTCCTTCCCCCACAGAGAGGTGACGTTCCACGTCCCCAGAGCCAGCGTCTGCTGCCCGGGTCTGGTCCGTCGAGGCCCCTGACCTTCACTGCCACCCATGTGGCATCGCACCCGACCCCAACGGTTCCTCCCACAGGTGGTGGGCCCATGGGATGGAGAGGGAGTTGCCACGTAGCTTGTTCGGGCTGTGCCCGGCCGGGCTCCGTGGCAAACCCGGCCACCAGGCGCTCGCCGACGAGCCCACCGTCTGGGCCTGGCTCCAGACGGGGGCCCCGGGCTTCCTCCGGGCAGGGTCACTCCATCTCTGCTTAGCTTTTTCATTGGGGTTTTTGAACAGTTTTTATACAGGTCATTTCTTTTACAATGTCGATCTTATCTTATGGTTTTGGTTAATATGACTCTCAGTGTTAAAATCATTTTACTCAGCAGCTAAGCTCAGTGAGATGTGGGGGTCCGGCTTTGCAACAGAGTGGACGAGGTGATCAGTACAAGTTTAAACAAGTTGCCAAGGAAACAAATATATTTGGAAGTGAAAATATGTGGATCCATTTAATACTGTATGTCCATTTCTATTGTCAGTTGCATTTCCAGTATGTGTGCATAACTACCATAAGGCCAGTTCAAAGGTGAACTTATGTAGCGTTTAATTTAGCGAAATAAAAATGTTAACAAACATTTGGGATATTAAAACTTCACTTTCATTTCATTTAGTCACATCCTGCGTACTTTTCTACCTGTAATTTCTTAGAGAGCATGGCTGTTGCGTTATCCTCCATAATTTATTTGAATGTAAACACAACATTTATTTAGTATATACATACATTTTGTTGAATGTTAACTAAGCTAAAGCCTGCTACATGCACTCCTTACAGTACACTGTTTCCATTGACAGATATAATCTGCACTAAAGATCTCATATATCCAGTTTAAGCTTCATATATCCAGTCTTAGCTTTTTGTACCTCCGCCCATAGGTTGGTTTGTCTGTCAGCAGGATTATGGAAAAAACCCTGGCCCGATTTTAATGAAACTTGGTAGAAGAATGCAACATGGGCCAAGGAAGAACCCATTAACTTTTGAAGCGGATTCGACTCACGGGGCGGATACACAAATTGTTTTTCACTTTCGGTAACATTGCGAGATAGGGCATGGCCTTGGTCATTGCCCTCTCCAAGAGCCCCTTTAGTTATTCAATTTGTTACAATTTAAAGAGTCGAACATGTTGAATAAATCTGTAAGTGAGAGTAGACTGAAGTCAAAGGGCTTTTTGTAGCGTTGACCTTCACAGTTGAGTGGAGAGGGAAAGCCACTCAGATAACACATGGAAGGGCTTTGATATCCTCTGGGGAGCCGAGAACTAAGACTGCATGCAGTCCTGATACTGTGAGGCTCTTTAGATCAAACTGTCATCCGATGTCACTGGAAATAGTCACACATATTAAAACTTGAAATGTGGCTTTTAACACAACAAAACAGATGACCCCACTTCCAAGGGAACTGTATATTTTCCTTTTGGCTATCCTATGCATTTTATTTTTCCCATCTAGTTTCTTCAATCCAGTTCATGTATTCTGTTTTTATCTTGGCCCATATGGTCTCATTACATCGCCTGCACCTGTTTGGATTTCCTCTCTTTTATAGGCCTAAACAACTTTTATATAACACATGCATGCTGATCGCTGATAAAGTGACCTACTGTATGACAACGTTTGACCTGCACTGTTACTGTTACTGTAGGGTTGTAAGGCTTTTGTACTTCACTGCTAAAACAAGAGAGTTTAAGTGTGTAGGAGGGAAGCCTGGGAGGAAAGCTGAGCGAGAGAGAAAGATCCAAAAATCACTATAACTCGCCTACAAAAGCCCTTTAGGGACCTACAGTGTGTTTGTGGTTAGCAATAGTAAATTTGCTTCATGTTACTTTTGCAGTAATTGCCTGTAACGGTACCATTGTGACATTTTTAGATGAACAACACATTGTAGGGTATAGGGAGTTCTTGTTGGATACTGTGTCTGTAAAACACAGTTGTGAGTGTGTTTCTTTGTATTAATATTGACATCCATCAAATATTGCCCGTAGGTGATGGGATCTGATGAGTGCAAAGGACATTCAATACTCCTCAAAGCAATCACTGACCCCCCTCATGTTGTGTATGCATATGCATCCGTCATGCTTCTGCACTCGTTTATTCAGGTTGCTCCAGTGGTGCAAGACATATTTAATAATCCTTTAGGTAAAAGTAGTAGTGCAGAAATCTACAAAGTACACATTTACAAGTGAAATACTTAAGTTTCTTAAGTAACAGTACTAAAGTATAGTCAGCTAAATGTACTGACAATATCTGTAAAAAGTAAATGACCTCAATAAGCAGCAGATTGGCTATTGCCAGTATCAAGTATTGGATTATTAACACGTAATATTAATGTGTAAGCTATGGAGGAAATATTTATTCATAATTGAAATTGAAAGTCCAAAGAGAAATTGAAAGTCCAAAGGGAAAACAAAGCGAGATCAAATTAAAAATATTATTATTATTTTTTAAATTTTCCATTTGGCTTTGGCTTTTTAATTTAATATTTGGCTTTTGAATTTCAATTTATCATTGGCTTTTAATTTTCATTTAATATTTGGCTTTTGAATTTCAATTTAACATTGGATTTTAATTTTCATTTAATATTTGGCTTTTGAATTTCAATTTAACATTGGATTTTCATTTTCATTTAATATTTGGCTTTTGAATTTCCATTTAACATTGGATTTTCATTTTCATTTAATATTTGGCTTTTGAATTTCCATTTAACATTGCCTTTTCATTTGGACTTGACACATGTCAATGTAAATGAGGAG
Organism: Perca flavescens; assembly: GCF_004354835.1. Lineage (NCBI taxonomy): Eukaryota > Metazoa > Chordata > Actinopteri > Perciformes > Percidae > Perca > Perca flavescens. The sequence goes on from NC_041347.1 coordinate 27,513,035, forward strand.
GCGTGGCCCAAAGGCTGGTGGGAGGGTCTAAAATCAAAGGGGTGTAGAGGCACCTTATGAGCAGCAGGGGGAGCTTACTGCTGAGGAGCACACTGTTAAGCATCTGTCTGCAGATTCACCACTAGGCTGGGTCTTGTATCACATGATAGAAAATGATGATGTAAACTAAACACAAACCACATTTCATGCAACAACCGTGAAGTTTTCATGTAGTTACTATAATTGGGCCCGTGTTACTGAGGACTAGATTAGGACTGGATTTAAAGCTGATTCTGGTTCCCAACTTCGCCCCAGGTGTGTCTGTTTAAAACACGACTCAGACAACTTCTCTCTTTTGATGTTATATTTAATTAAGCAACAGTAGAAACATGGGTGTGGGTAGCTCTGCTTACGTGTGTTTGTGTGTGGTCAGATTTCGAGGACGCACACACACACAATCTCAACCGGATAGTCATCGTCCGAACTGCGAACTCTCCTTTTTCTTTCTCTCACTTTTTTCTCCGGATGGTGCGCGCGGTGTGAGGTGCGTGTCCGCGCTATTATAAAAAAGCAATCGATTCTATGGGCTATCTAGATCGGGAGTTTGCCGTATTAGCAGCAGCAAACAACTGGAAACTTTTTATAATTTCCATCTGCTATTCCACCACTAAATTCACTATTGAGACTTTATTATGCGATAAATTAACTGTGTAGAGTTTGAATATGGGCAGTTTTACAAACATTGATGGCCAACTGCACATTTTCTCCGATGTTGTCAGAAGCTTCAGTCTGACGGGACAGCCAGCTGGTGGCGGCCGGGATCGCCTCCCTGCTGGCCGGCCAGTGATGTTCACAGACACCGCTGTTAGCTGGAAGTCTGAAAAAGTAGCCTACACGGGCTGTACAAAAGGCCGTCAATCAGGAGTGATTGTTGTGAGGAGGCTACATGTTGGAGAATAGCGCGGACACGCACCTCACACCGCGCGCACCACCTGGAGAAAAAAGTGAGAGAAGAAAAAGGAAAGGTCGCAGTTCGGACGATGACTATCCGGTTGAGATTGTGTGTGTGTGTGTGTGTGTGTGTGTGTGTGTGTGTGTGTGTGTGTGTGTGTGTGTGTGTGTGTGTGCGTCATCGAAATCTGACCACACACAAACACACGTAAGCAGAGCTACCCACACCCATGTTTCTACTGTTGCTTAATTAAATATAACTTCAAAAGAGAGAAGTTGTCTGAGTCCGTGTTTTAAACAGACACACCTGGGGCGAAGTTGGGAACCAGAATCAGCTTTAAATCCAGTCCTAATCTAGTCATCACTAACACGGGCCCAATTATAGTAACTACATGAAAACTTCACGGTTGTTGCATGAAATGTGGTTTGTGTTTAGCTTACATCATCATTTTCTATCATGTGATACAAGACCCAGCCTAGTGGTGAATCTGCAGACAGATGCTTAACAGTGTGCTCCTCAGCAGTAAGCTCCCCCTGCTGCTCATAAGGTGCCTCTGCACCCCTTTGGTTTCAGACCCTCCCACCAGCCTTTGGGCCACGCCTCCTCATTTACATGTGTCAAGTCCAAATGAAAAGGCAATGTTAAATGGAAATTCAAAAGCCAAATATTAAATGAAAATTAAAATCCAATGTTAAATTGAAATTCAAAAGCCAAATGAAAATTAAAATCCAATGTTAAATTGAAATTCAAAAGCCAAATATTAAATGAAAATTAAAATCCAATGTTAAATTGAAATTCAAAAGCCAAATATTAAATTCAAAAGCCAAAGCCAAATGGAACATTTTAAAAATAATAATAATATTTTTAATTTGATCTCGCTTTGTTTTCCCTTTGGACTTTCATTTTCTCTTTGGACTTTCAATTTGAATTATGAATAAATATTTCCTCCATAGAGTAAGCAGCATGTTCATGCATTGTTGTGGCAGGTCAAGGTGGAGGTCATTTGAACCACTTTATTTACAGTTAGATAGTTAAATCTGTAAGAATGCATTTCTATTATTGAGCTGATCATGTTTAAAAATAATCTAAAAAGTAACCAGAAATGATGTCAGTCAGATACATTTAGTGGAGTCAAAAATATAATTTAGTGGAGTGGAAGTTGCATAAAATGTACAAATACCTCAAACGTGTACTTGAGTAAATGTAGCCTGTAATTACATACCACCTAAAGTGTTTTATTAATATCCTGTTAGTGCACCGACTGGAATATTACATAATATTATTGTGATACTGTAGGAGGTAAAGAAATAAATAAAAAAATACTAAGAGGATAATGTCAGCATAAAGTCACTCTTAAGTACCAAAGATATTAACTGCAACCATACCTCCCTATAACTCCCTGTTCTTGTGGTGTAGGCTACACTTGTATATATTTGTAGTTTTATGAGAGAGAGAGAGAGAGAGAGAGAGATTGAGAGAGAGAGAGAGAGAGAGTTTAGATAGAGATGGGGAAAGAGATACAATAAGAGAGATGGAAAGCGAGATTACAGAAGCTGCTTACCTGCAAAGAAGGTGTAGAAATGTGTCCACGCACAACTAGAAGTCCTTTCATCAGCTCCTTAATGTCGCTTCACATCACTGACAACAGCAGCAACACAATGATCCCCCAGTCCTCTCTCTCTCTCTCTCTCTCTCTCTCTCTCTCTCTCTCTCTCTCTCTCTCTCTCTCTCTCTCTCTGTCTCTCTCGGGACTTGGCCTCACCTCCTCAGAATAGCGCGTCGTTAAACTCTCGATGATACCCGAGATTTACTCGCACGATGATCAACACTGAGCAGAGAAGCGCTCCGATCGTCCGAGCCCTCCTCCGAGCGGTCCCGTCCTTAGCCTACAACATCCTCATCACCATCACTGTCCCCTCCAATCCGCAGATCTTTTATTTATTTGTCTTCTTTCTCTGTGAACATTACTCTGTCGATAGCGGCATCGCCATTAGCTCTTATCTGGCTTTTTCCCCCCGCAACGCATCCTCATCGTGTTCGTCTGACTCTGTCCTGTCTCTGTCCCGTGCCTCGTCCCGTGGCTCGGCTCCGCAGCCCAGTAAGTGTGTCATGCTTGGGGAGAGAAGCGCATCATTCAGGACAGGCATATTCCGATGGTGAGACAGCGAGCCAGGAAATTCCTCACCAAACACACACACACACACACACACACACACACACACACACACACACACACACAAAAACCGCGATGCTCTGAGAAACGAGTGCAATGATTGAAATCACCCCAGAGCTACAAGTCACAATGTTACTGAACTGTGAAAATGACATTAAAATCCCAACAAAACCCCACAGAGATTATCTGGTTGGGCTATAGTTTAGCCCCAATAACACAGATTCTTTTTAAAAATATGGCTATGCCACAAAATAAAGTGATGCATGTGTACACAGGTAATAAAGATATGGACAAGGACAACCAAGCTCAACAAAGATAAGTTAAAAAAATAAACATCAAGCTGTTATGCAGGCTACATGTACAAGTAGGTACAAATATGTAGGCCTATATATAAAAAAGCAACAATGACCAACAACATACAGTACAATGTCTATATACAATTGTTACTGTATACATTTTAGACAAATACAACTAATGAAAAGAAATACATATTGAATGGGTAATGTACAGTATGCGTGTATACAACATGCAGGAAAGAAACGCATTGGGGATGTTATATTGAATAGTACGCCAGATATTAATTAGGTATGACAAAGTATATTATTTACAAAGAATCAAGGTGCACCCTTAAAATATACATTCAAGTCCACACCTGTCCACACACGTTTGTGTACTTTTGTTGTGTTTTTCATGGTTTCACCTCAATACTGCTTGCAGGACAAATTTCACTTTCATAAAAGACTAGATATTTTGATACATATATTTTGAAATGTCAAAGTAGGAAAAAATGAAATGAATAATGGCTGGATTGCTTTGGGACACTTGAACAGAACAGAGCCAGGATTATTAGTAACGTGTGCTTTTCCCACAATGGTCCCCTGAGCAGGGGTCCAATCAGCCAAAATTAAAAACCCTGTTTAGGTGTACATCGACTTTAAAAAGAAGTAAATGCAAATACTTCAGTCATTGTCTGCATCAAGTTTCCTGTTTTTGCTTTTGGGGTGAAAAAAAAAAAGTCATGTACTATCATGTTTTTAGCTGTACTGGTATTTTAATTGAGTATCTTAATTTTGAAAGAGTTTATACCTAGGAAAATGCAGGTTTCACCATTAGCACACACTGACTTCTTATCTAAGGTTTTTTAGAAAGGGACAGCAGAAATGTTCTAATCTGTAATGCTTCGATTGATCTCAAGTTTAAACTTTTTCATTTTTCATTTTGAATAACTCTTTATTAGGGGCTATTCTTCAAATGTAATAATTTTACTTTTGATACTTGAGATCATTTTTTATATTTGTTTCCTTCTTGGAATAAAATGTAAAATCAACCAAGATGATTTGAGTGCTTCTTTTTTATCACAGCCGTATAGCATTCTGTAAAAGGACAACATGTATTGTATCAATACCGATTGATTTTAAATATAACATTTGAAAAAGCATAAAAAAGGCATTTCCTTCTCTGACATGTTTGAGTAGGCATCAGGGAACATTTTTTGTAGGACGGCTTTCTTGAATAAATTACAATATACAAAAATTACAGATTTACAGAGTGTATTTTTTGTAATTTGCCACAAAACCAGACAACTTGTATGAATGGAAATGACCCAGGGTGTATTTAGTGCTTTAAACCACAGTGTGGCGACAGAGCACTGCCAGTTTTAAGCCAGTTGTCAGTTTGGATTTTCTTTAGGTTGTGCTGTTTTCTCGTTTTGGTGATTAATAAATGATCTGTTATCTCATTTCCCATGCACGTAATGAGAGATGGTAATTAATATTTAAGCAATTAAGTTAAGCTCAAAACAAAACGAACCGTCACACATAGACTCTTGGAGACTCTCAGCAAAGTGTTCGCTTTTGGCCAGAAAACTCTGTTGTGACATGTTTGCCTTTTGGCTTTAATTTAAAGACCTTTTTTTATATTGGATTCGCAATTTCCTAAGCATCAATATCAATTTTGAATCATTTAATCATATATCTAATTTCTCAATCTGCCTGATTTCACTCATTTAGGCCGGATATCTGTTGCCTTGGCTTTCCTTTGTGTTGGCATTTTAAACTCCGGTGGATTTCTGAGGACTATGGTTAACTGCTTCTCAGATCTCTGCAGGGTAAATCCAGACAGCTAGCTAGACTATCTGTCCAATCTGAGTTTTCTGTTGCACGACTAAAACAACCTTTGAACGTGTACATGTTCCACCAAAACAAGTTCCTTCCGAGCCTATTTTGCAGCAGCACCACGGCTTTTCTCCGGTAACGATTGTGATTGGTTTAAAGAAATGCCAATAAACCAGGGCACATTTTCCTCCCATCGCCGAATGCTATACGGAGTAGCCAGACCCTCCTCCGGCGTGCTTTGGAGGAGGGTCTGGCAAAGCGAGACTAGTTGTTCTAAACTATCCAAGACTCTTTACACTAGATATGGATACAACTTACTACTACTCGAAAGGGGACAATCACCGAGGATGGGGAAAGGGGATATCCTCCTCTTCACATTGTTGTGAAGTATTCACCGTTCACAGACAGGACGTTAGTCAAACAGCATTGGCAGTCACTGTTTATATCACCCTTCGTGTATGTTTTCCTTTACATTACAGCAGCTGATAAATCAGTCTTTAGTGGTGTAGCGCAAAACGCCAACATCTCCCAGCTGATTAGTTACCAGAGCATGTCTTTCTTTTCCAAAACATGTTCCATTAAACACTGTCTACATCTGCAGCAGCCCCTGCTTTTGTAGCGGTTGTTTTGAACCCAGGTTTGTTTGCCAGCGTGTCAGTGGAATGTTTGATGCAGCTCTGCTTTTGTGATGGTTGACTGCAGTGCTTTTTAAACTAGAAATGAGGACCAGGCCTGTTTCCAGTGGGCATCCATATGGGAGGGGTGTATTTGAGTAATCCTGCTCTACCGTGACTTACACGTAGGGAACCGAACCCCTAAATCTCGAAATGCCGTGTCCTACCTTCTTAGCTACATGCCACAGCTTTATTTCTGCCTTTGACGAAGACAAAACACATCTGCTTTACAGACCAACAGAGGACATGAAACAAAAGAGACCCAAAGGCAAATCCTGATCCACAGCATGAGGCCAGAACCTGTGTGTGCCACAGTGTCTAGTCGGTAGATGTTTGTGTTAAACCACAGTGAAATATTTGCACAGACAACCCAAAGAAAACAGTTTGTCTCCTCCTGCAATAACAATAGAGACAGAGTTTTTTATTTATGAGATTTTATCGACAGATGCGGGCAAGGAGACAAGTTGGCAGGTCTTAGAAACAACACTAGCTTGTCTCTGACAATGGAAGACATTCCTCGTGTTGAACTGGACTGGGAGACATGCAGACTGTTTTAGAAGCATGGCTTCTTGTTTAAACTCATTGAAATGTATTCTTTTTTTAAGATGATTTTTTTCGGCCATTTTAGGCCTTTATTTCCACAGGACAGATAAGACATGAAATGGGAGAGAGAGGGGGAATGACACGCAGCTTGAGTTAAACCCTCGGCCACTGCGTCGAGGAGTAAACCTCTATATATGTGCGCCTGCTCTACCAACTGAGCTAACCCGGCCACGTTGAAATGTATTCTGACTTTCTTGTTTAGATTACGTTTCCGAAGATCCCAAAGTGCTCCAGGTGTAATGATCAGGAAATGTGCATCAAATTAAACTATTTTTGCATTCACTGAAATGGTTAATAAAAACGGTTGTGTCTAAAGTTTTTATATTTCACTCTTAATGGATATCTAGTGTGCAAAATAATATTTTTGTTTCTTTCAAAGTTCCCTTTAAACAGCTTTTAATTGAGATATTTCTATGGCTGCAGCATCACATTAAGTAGAAAAATTAGGGTGATTCCTGACTCCTTTCATGGGTTCACAGTGTGAACCCAAGGGTTTGTACAGAAACTGATTTTAACTGGCATACTTTATACTTTAATCTAAGTAAATTGATAGCAAAGTAATTTTACTTTAACCTATGTAAATGTAATTAGTAACTTTACTGGAGTATAATATTCTAGTAATCGTTCCATCCCTGATGAAGACATATAGGGTTTTTTACTTTGATATGGCCTCAGTTAAGGCACATTCCTGTATTAAGATGATATGATTATGTTTAAATTAGGTAATGAGATATCAAAAGAGAATACCAGGTTGGAAAACATACCCCTGAAAAACTTGCTCATATCAAAACGCCTAGTACACAAACTCCCCTGATGTAAGTGTAATAGATTACATTTCTGTTGTTGCAATGTGCGAAAGTAGTTGCTACTCTCACATCCATCTGTGCTGTTTTTTCATGCTAACAGACACAAACATAGCTGCTCGTGACAAGACGTGGAGTATTCTCTAACTGGATTACATGCTCTAGTCATGTAAACAGCTACCCGTATCAACTCCTTTTGCACATAAACACATACTGCAGCCCACTTCAAAATTCAGACTTTCTTTGATCAGGCTTCAAAGGATTATCCATTCGCAGTCTCCATGTAATCGTATTCAAGGATGAAGCTTGCCTCAGTTTAATAGTCTGGTTTTGTAGTTTGACCATAACGCAATGTTTAGCATGTTGCCTCGAGATGGTCCTGCCCCATCCTCGCCACAAGTAGACCAAAGTGGAGCTTGAGGTTGAGTGAGGAGGGAAGATGAGATGGAAGTATGCCTCTCTCCTCTCTCGCTCACCGTCTTTCTTTCCTTTCAGTCTTGCTCCTTCCTGCAGACATCCGTCACATCTTCCAGCCATCCTCCTCGCCTGAATAACTGATGAAAGAGTGAATTTGGTGTCTGTGCAGCGCACAAGACTCGGTGAAAGCTTTTTAAAAGCATTCCCTTTTCCTGATTAGATGGTATTAGAGTGTTATCATAAAGGAAATATGAGAAAATATCAAGGGTTGGATGGTGGAGTACATGGAATCATTAAGAGTTGTGTTGTGGTCATACTGTCCATGGAGATATGACGATGAGTCAGAAATCGGCTGGTTTCTTACTTAGAAATATATCATGTACAGTTTTGGATGTTATGAATGTCAACACACTACTTTAAAGTGTCATCTAAATGCATATACTTTTTCTGAGGTCATTTACAATGCTCAAAGGTAAGGTAGTTTTTTGGAAAAAAAAATACAGTATTTCTTAAATGCTCTCCCAGGTTGGGTTAATTTGGTTTTGGTTGTTTTAGTCATGCAACAGAAAACTCAGATTGGACAGATAGTCTAGCTAGCTGTCGTGATTTACCCTGCAGAGATCTGAGGAGCAGTTAACCACAGTCCTCAGAAATCCACCGGAGTTCAGAACGCCAACACGAAGAAAGCGGGAGGTGACGGACATCCGGTTGAAAATGAGGGACATCCGGTGGAATTTCCAGCGGCACCAGAACAATCCCGAAAATTAAAGCTTGTTGATATAGACTAACTGGTTTACAGCGGCCTGGGTGGGTCGTCATAATAATTCTCAAAGCCCTCACAACTCCTTAGTCAATTTACAGTAAGCGTATGCCCTGACAACACTCTTGTATATATTTATAATCTGGCAGTGTGATATTGCACTCGTGGGTGATAAAATGTTCTAGAAAAGATATAATATGACACAGCCATGAGTTTGGGTATTGCTTCTGTGTCAGAAAAAATTTGATTTTTCCTATCTTTGTTAAGATAGGACAAGCAGTTAAGATATTTTTCTGTAATGAGGCCCCTGGTTCAATTTTAAAGATGTGTCAACTAGATCAAAATCACAAAATGTCGATGTTGATCATAAGAAGTGTGTGTAGTCCCAGCAGGGTGTTACGTACGCCACTTTGGCATTTCCCTGTTATGGTCCCTCTCTCATTATTACCCCTGTGATCTTGTACACACAGTCAGATCAAGTCTTTATGTCTCATATGGATGTGATCACATACAGTACATACTGTATATGGAGGTCCGACCCCTCAGTCCACCGTCCCCTACAATAATAAAACAGCATGATCCTGTATTGAATTTACACTTGGTTTGAAAAAGAAGAAAAAAGGATATCCTCTTACTCACATGTCAAAGATCAAGGTGGAGGAGATCAGAGCTTTCCCTCACACCGCCTCACAATGTGTAACATTTGACATATTGGATCATTTTACACAAAAGAACAGAGCTGATCTTCACCACATGGAATCTTATATATAAAACACACTGACTTTGTAAAAACTGGCTGCTAATATATACATTTTTTGTTGTTTTTCAGATCCATGTCAACACTCAAACTTTAAAGTTGCTTAGTGAAAATCTGCTACATATCATATACCTGACCCAACTTGTTGTTGGGTTATTATCAACAAATTCCACCTTCTCCTTTTTTGGGCATGAAAGATGATTGTTATCATAAAAACCCATAATATCATTGTTTTGCAACCAATCTTACAAAATCCAAGGCCCAGAAAGTAGGACAACTTTTATAACAATTCTGAAGCAGATGTTTTTGTAAATGAATATCTTTACTTTTAAAATATACAATTTTTCAACTGCTCTTTTTCTTTTTACTGTTGTTGTCCTCCTGAGCTTGATGAAGGAAAAAAGAAAATGTATCTTCTTCATACTGGTCTCATGGCTGTGAAAGTAAAACCTCCATAAAGTTTTGTTTTTCGATAAATACAAGCTCACTTTCTGGCTATTATTTGGTTTGATTCATGAAAAAAAATCAAACTGATGTTGTAGTCATGGTAGAACTTAAAACACATTAAACACAAGACAACGAAAACAGATTTGAGTGTTTATTTAAATTCTACACTTACAAAAATGTCAGGTAATAAAAAGTAGTTGCTATACAGTACACCATAAAAACAATATATAAAACGTTGTGGTTGCAATCAAAAAAAAAGAATTACAGTATTTTTTTTAAAGAATAAAGGCACATGTTGCTCCCTTGAAGTCCCTTACTGTATTTACACAAACATTGTATTTCTATGTGGTTTCTCTTTTTTTATTGGTTTGACACCCATTTGTTTGTATGTACATGTGCACAATCCCAAACACACACACAGAGAAACACACAAGTGGACACACAAACAGAAAATCACATATTCACTCAGGCAGCCACTCACACGCAAATCTTTCATTTGTAGAAAAAAATCTATTGTTACTTTTTACAGCAATGAAAACAGATTGTGTCAAGTTTAACATCTTCTAAAACAGTAAGATAGGCTAAAAAGAAAAAACAAGGTGAGGCCAGAAATCACTTAGGCACATTTTTTTCTATATACATTTCACTCAAAGAACACTCCCTCAATAACACATGGGATGCACAGATGAAAGCTAAATCACTTAAAGGTCTGGTTTTTGAAGCTAGTATATTAATACATACAATACCGGGTGTTTGTTTTTTGACATAAAAGGTGAAAAACGTTATTTTGTTCCTGGATCCCAACCTGAGAGATTTATTTTCACTGTCTGGATCCAATGTGATTCACTGTTTGATAGAGGAGACATATGCTCTCACACAACCATTGATGGACAACAAATAAAAATAAAAATAAAATTGCACTTTTTAGGATTTAAATAACTCAACCTGAAAAAATGGCATCACTGTTACATGGCGGATTGTTTTTATGCACAATGATGATGGCAAAGAGAAAACAGGAATCCTCATGAATTTAGTAATGTAATGTAATGTAATGGTAATGACCATAAATTACTAGAAACTAGTAGGGCACCCAGAGAGTGCAGACTTCGGCCAAGGCATGCCCTATCTCACAATGTTTATGCACTGTGAATTTTCCCAGACGGGAACTCATGTTTTTGATTATTCACATGAATGCAGCACAAACACTAGAAATGTTAACGAGAGTTAAAAATAATTTGTGTATCGGCCCCGTGATTTGGATCTGCACATGCTATACCCTTCCACCAAGTTTAATGAAAATCCGTCAACTAGTTTTTTTTTCATATTCCTGCTGACAGACAAAAAAAAAAAAAAAAAAAAAAAAAAACTCCTGGGCGGAGGTAATTAGTAGATACAAATGGCAGTCTGAAATCACTGTGTTTTACATGTTGAACTGTAAGGAACACATTTCCAAGTCATTACAAAATAAAAACAAATACGACACTTTTTTAAAGGAATAAAGCAACAATAGTCCTTGTCTGACCACATGCTTCATATTTTGGATGAGTTTGATTGATGTTTTCGATTAAGGACTATTTTAGACATAGACATTTTTTTTGGAATAGAACTAGAAAGTGAAAACACTGCTGGCCAAAATTGTTGTTGTACCCATCTACCTCTCCAAATGTCTCAGCTGTTCTCACCCTAAGTACACACAACATTTATTGCTGTTAGGAAAGTTTAATGGAGCATCTCTTTCTGCTACAGGTGCTGATTTCAACAACACCCATTTTTTTGTTCACATACCCAGTAATTAAAAAAAAAAAGTGCAATTTCGATAATGGCGATACCGTACAGACAAATAAGATTCACAATGTGGGTCTCCATTCTTTGACCCAAACATATCTGCCTTTTCATTTCACGGCCAGAAAGCTCGGAATAAACTGCGAGGCATACCTAACTTGGAATCTTTACCCTATCTAGACATGTTTAGAAATACTTTAAAGTCAGTTTTTACGGAACAATATTGCTTGTAACAGGTGCCAGTATTTGCCATGATTCTTTTTAGTTGTATGTTTTGTGTCCGTTGTGTTTCAGTATGGTTTCTGTCCCTGTTTGTACTTTTTTATTTTGCTGCCCATCTTGACCAGTACTCCTGACAGAAGAAATAGTGTATCTCAATGGGACATTTCTGGTTGAATAAAGGATGAATTAAAAACAAAAACAAAGATGGAAGCCAGAAAAGTGTCCAATCAATGTTAAACATGGCTTTAAAACCAGTTTAAAATCATCTTAATCTTGGGATGGATTTTGGAAATGTCTTCAACAGTAAAAAGAGACTTTCCAAGTTTTTCAAAAGTTGTCTTCAGAAAGATGCCGGGATAACAGGATGTTGACATCACTTGGCACGTGCGATGTGTCTCAATGTTTAATCACACACACACACACACACACACACACACACACACATCTTTGCTCTCAAGTGTTTCTGCCCAGCTGGAAAACATTACTGCTCTACATTGTTCCCCTCATCTTACAAAGTTTCTTGTCCTCCCATGTTTCTCCTTGCCTCGCTCCCTTTTCCTCTCCAAGGTTGTTTCCCAGGCCGGGCTAACGGGAAGTGAGCACAATGTGTTGCCTCGCGGGAGAGATAACACAGACAGGAAGGGGCGGGAGCAACCCCCCAGATGGACAGGAAGTTGACTCCACTGTTTGGTTTAGCTGATTAGAGGACGGAGAGAGAGGGGCGGTGTGGGAGAGATACGGGGCGGCAAACAAGGGGAGCCGGAGAACGAGAGAAAGACTGAGAGTGATGTGGAGGAACTAGCTGCTCTATATATATATATATATATATATATATATATATATATATATGAACCCAACAGGAAAGCATTGAGAGGGCTTCCAGCTATTGTATTCTCCGTTTATCAAAGGGCATTCCAAGGAGGCCAGAGTTTTAAAGAAACAACTTCAAGTCCAAACAAAACAGAATAAACAGGAGAATAAATAAACTATATTCTCTAAACTGGAATGAAATTACCAAAAAAAACAAAACAAAGGGACTGTCTTGAGTATATGTGTCTTTAGCACAATGTATCTGTGTATTGCATTGTCAACTGGTTTTAAAGAGAATGGACAACACTTGATAGTAACGCAAACTGATTTATAAGTTGTCACTACGGACAATGAGTGACCTTTTACCTTTATGACTTTTTATAAATGACTTCTTGATTTATCTCCAGAGCCTTCATTGAGACAATAAGCCAACATCTCTGGAGTTATTGTTTAAATGCTACTGAGTCACTGATAAATAGTTCTTTGCGAATATACAGTATATCCTACATTATCAGAGGATATACCACACACCCACAAAAGGGAACTCTTACTTAATGGGCACCAACAACCTGGCAACCCAAGTGTATTACAAAAATGATCTATGTAAGGGATAATACCACGCTAGAGCTACAAACAATTAGTCAACCAGCAAGATGAATTACTATTAACTATTTTTAATTGAATCGATAAGTGTTTTTGTCACTTCTCAAGCCATATCCTCAAACATTTTGCAGGCTCCAGCTTCTTACATTTGAGGTTTGCTGCTTTCTTTCTATATTATATAATTGTAACTTGAATACTTTGGGTTTTATATTTTTATATATTTATATAAACAAGGAAAGCCAGCATCTTAAGCTCTATGGCCTCACCTTGGAAATAGTTATGGGGTTTTCACATGTTTGGACATTTCATAGATGAAACAATTAATCAAATATTCAAGAAAATAACCAGTAAGTTGCAGCCCTAATCTACAAAAAGTTATAAAAAAAAATAATTGTTTCTGTAAATATGCTAAAAATCATTTTAAGATTGTCAAGATCAGAGAGTTTGTGACCTGACAGTAGCCAAAAAGGATGCAAGGTTAAAGTTATTCAAGCCACCTCAGAGCCATCACAATTGGCTGCTGTGGCCACTCAGTGTTTCCGGAGTTGTCTGAATGACTTTTGTTCTAGGAGGCCTCTGAGAATTGGGCTTTCATCTCAACAATAACTGTGATGATAGGTTCTGTCAAATAAAACCTGGGAGCATGCTGTAATGCTGTCTGAGCAGCAGCAGTGCCATTTCCTTTCAGTCTGTCTTTCTGTCTGTTGTCTTTTCTCTCCTCAGAGCAGAAGATAACAGAGAAAATGGACAAAATGACTCATGACTCATTCATATCGGATGGTTGGTTTCAGAAAACAAAAAGAGGGAAGGGGATTGTTTTTTTTAATTTCTACCTTGGAAAACTGCAAGACTGATCAATATCAGGAACTTTCAGTGCAGCTTTTACTTAAAATTGATATTATGTCAAGAATTGCTGCAAAATTGCATTAAAGGAAATGCATATCACGAAACACCTCAATGAATGGTGTGAGTTTTCTAGCCTAGAACTTTCCCTAAAGATGACCCTTTTTAGTATTTCAGATAAAGCGAACACAACTGGCATCTCGCTGTGATCAAACACTTCAAAAGTCTTTGAGTCAAAACTCTTGTGGCTGCTCAGTTTTTCAGTTCAAATAATAAACCTCTCAAGCGATCATATTTGCAAATCAAATCATTAAATTCAGATCAAAAATAAAATCACCTCGTTCTTGCCGTGTTTACGGCCCTTTTGTCAAATATAAAAAACATCAAAGATCGAAGAGATTACAGGTCATTAATACCAAAGAGAAGAGTAAGACAGAAAAGTGGCAAAAATCTCAAATCAACAAGAAGTTGTTTGGCTTTAGTGTGTAACTTTTTGATATTAATGAATGTCCGTTACATTCAAGTCGTTGCCAAATGAATTGCTACAAAGCTAATTAAGACTATCAGCTCCACACAACTCTCTCTGGATTTCTCAGTGTGGCCATGTTCAGAAGATTGTGTCGTCTGGCAACTTTCGCGAGCAGAAACTTGACTGAAGAGAATTACCTCTTCTGAAGAGTCCATAATGTTTTTTTAATCCTCCGTGTCCTCCTTGGCTATTAGCAATTTTGTGGAGGATGGGTGGGGCAGTGCGCCATCACAGAAGGCTTGTATCATGTTGACGCGCCAACAGTTTTGTTGTCATTACTTGGAATTCCTCATGGGGGCGACAGAAACTACGCACTATAGCATTAAAACTTCCATTTATTAAAATGTCATTCATTCTAATATTTTATAGCTAATTTAATAATGCATAGTCTTAGAATATTGTTTTTGTGGTCAATGTAGACCTTGTGTCCATTTATAGTTGTCCGAATTTAGTTAGAAATATGCCTCATTGGTAAGTTTATATGTAGATGAATATAGGTGCTTAGAATGAACCCATTTAAAAAAAGGATGCAAATATTAATCTTCAAAAAAGACACTGATGGTTAAAAGGGGATGCAAAGTGGTGCTGCGTAAAGGAGCAGCGACATGAATTGAATGCAAAAGGGCAAATAATTTGGATAATTGCCCAACGTTGCTGGCCAGCAGTGACCTGATTAACCCATCAGTTATCCAAGACAAACTCTTATTGGCCTGCCTTGGAGCATCATCTGACTGGACTTGCTGGTCTTTTCAGGTGGAATATAAGGGTTATGACGTCAAACAACACAAAACTGTGACTGTGAGGAGGAGGAGTCAAAGGACATCATGTCATCAAAAACAAAAAAATAATACTGAAGAAAGAAAAATGGACAGCATCAAAGCCTGGTTCTATCAGTGATGAATGTGTATATTTTTTTTCTGCATGCGTATGGCTGTGTGTGTGTGAGTGTATTTTTATGGCTGTTTTTGACTTGTGTTTTGGCTTCATATATGCTTATTAGCGGACGATTTCCATCAGTATTGATGGTAGTAGTCAGGTGCATCCACACCGTACAGCTCGGCCAGGGTCCTGAACCTCGGCCCCCAGTCGTTCAGGAAATCGTAATCCAAGTTGGAACCGGTGGAAGAGCTTTGCAGCGAGCTAAGGCTTCCAGCTAAAGACTCCGGTCCCTCGTAGCCGTAGATGTGGAGAGTGTCGTACGGGAAGCCGTCTCTGTCGTGATCCGCCTCGTCTTTCTTCACCTCGATCATCACGGCCATGTCGCCCTTACATGCGGTGGGTTGTGCGTGGTGGGGGGGTTTCTGCACCATGGCATAGAGAGAGGGGTGGGGGTGGTGGTCCGGGTGACGGAGCAGGGAGCCATCGTGGCAAGCGGAAGTGAGGATTGAAACATCGTAGCTAAAAGAAAGATGAATACTTGTTAACTTACTAAGAGCTGGTTAGCTCCTTATTTAAGAATGGGATCATGGGAGTTAAAGTCATATCAACCATGTATTGACCATTGTCAAAAACAGTGAAAAATACAAAACATTGAAAAAGTGCTATTAGCGGGAATAAAAACATAACCTAAGATTATGATATCAAATTCAATCCTATTTCATAACTAGGAAGAATAATATTTCATCTTTTCAAAACATTGGCCATTCAGAATTTCTAGTATAGTATGAGAGTAGAAATTTCATATAATAATTTCTAAAGCTTGTCTTATCCATTCTTGACTCTGTTCCACCTCCTGCAATGTGCTTATGTTCTCTACTTTACCCAAGCCATCATGTTTTTTGACAGCATATGGCATGGTGCAGATATTGTGGATAGCGTTTAGGGATTATGTATGGGTTTAATACTATTAAAATATAGATAAGATTAGATTCCAAATGATTAAACTTTAATGATTTCTTTTGGGCGAACTGGGTCATCAAATTGACAGATACAGCAAAGAAAATGAATATTGCAAATGCGGAGAGTTAATAGAGTGTATGCTGTTTAAAAAGCAAAATAATAAAACGTAAAACATCAATAAAAGGAACATTAACGCAGTATAAAAAAAACATTTATAAAGGGAGGTATAAAATGAATATATTTGTTGTATTAATTTTTTTTTTTAAATATAACTATCAAGATGCATACAGTTTGAACAGAAATATGAAGGGGAAGAATATTTAGATCTACTGTACACCAAATCACGTCCTTGTTTCATCATCAGATATTTAATTTATTGATTATACTGTAGTTGATTGTTTTGTTTGAAAGGTTAAAAATCTTTGAAACTTTCAGTATTTCGTGCAAGAAAGAAAAAGGATGGGAACGTGTGGAGAAAGGGTACTGATAAACTGTGTCAGCACATATCAGCCTTTAGGATAAAAGTGTTTTTGTTTTTTTCATCTACATACCCATTAGTGTCCATCTCTCCTCCTCCCTCCTCATCGTATGTGACCAGCTGCTCGTGAATCTCCCCGCTGTTCTTCATACTGGCCAGAGAGTCCTTCTGGTAGCGCTTCCTCATCACAAACAGAATCACTATGACTGAAAAGCAGCAGAGGAAAATGTCTTTTAGAACATGAACTGAACATGAAAATAAATAAATGTATATGGGCCATATATAAAAGATGTCTCCTCTGTGAAAAATATGACTCTATATTGGTAAAAAGAAAGAAAGAAAGACATCCACAGTAGAACACAGATTGTCCTGCCATCTTTCCTTGCAGACCAACCGTTCTATGAATATGACAACATGAGAGAAAATGAAGCCCGGAAAACCGACATATGAAAAAGAATGGGGGCAAGAAACAAGTGGAGAAAGTGGAACACTAACAAGGGATTGAGCCTAGAAAACAGAGCAAGAATGCGGGGAGTAAATGAGGAGTGGGTGGTTTTAGGTGTCTGAGACGTTCGCCTCGAGCATGAAAACCTTAGATGAATCTACTCAGCCAGAGACAAACAGAAGGGAAGAAAAGAGAGGGGATGGTTAGAAACAGAAAAAGAGATTCAGTAAATACAAGAGGGGAAGTGGAAATGAGTTTGAGAAAACAAAGTGACGGGGGATGAGAAAGAAAGGAAAAGGAAGGAAAGTTGGACCTGGCAGATGACGAAGAAATAAACAATTGAGAAAGAGAGAAAAGGGGGTGAAGAGACGGGAAACAGAGGAAAGGAAGTAAAAGAGTAGACAAGAATAGAAAGATAAGAGTTTAAAAAAAATTAAAATGCCCAACACCGACATTTGTGACAAGCAGCTGCAGGAATTATGACTCTTGTCCGTGTAGCTGCAAAGGCTGCAGAGGAAGAAGGTCTTGGTAGTTGGGCGGTCCAACGGAGACCACTGTTCGCCTCCTGTTCACAGTCGACACTGGTTTCTAACCCAAAACATGATCTTTCCCTAATCCTAATCAAGTTAGTTTGTGCCTAAAACTAACCACACCTTAACCATGTCAGATCAGAAAACTAAACTTTTGTCGATAGATCAGAAAACATATGTGTCAACTGTTGGCAGTTACAAATTATGTATGTGGTCATATAATGTGGAGAACATGTTGACGTTCTTGCATAAAAAGGTGAGACATAAAGTGATGTTGGCATCAAGGGCTTTCAACTTTAAAACCTTCTCCCACTGTGCATGTGAACAGTCAAAGTAATAAAGGTTAAATGTGTTTAAATGAATCTTATTGAGAAAGACAGGCAGCAACCCTTGAACACCAGACTCTGTCTGAATTTATCTCCTGGTGGTCAACACACTGGAATTCTGTCTGTCTGGTCGGATCAGTCGTAATGCCCCAATGCTAGCTATAATAGGCCCAGCAATCAGTTTAAAGCTTAAAGAAAATTGTGGCATTGCACCAAAAGACAAAGTCAAAGGAACACCAGATATTTTGAAACTAACAGGGGCATCAAATATAGACTTTTACAGGTTATGTGAAGACAGTAAACCTGGTTCAAACAGTTGTTGGTAATGCCTTTGCTAATTTGTACATTTATTTTGTCTAAACCTAATGACCAAGTTAAGAAATAGGTTTAGAAAGTTCAGTGTAAAAGAAACAAAGTCTTGCTTACACCCTGAATTTCAATGGCCACAGAAATAAGAGAATGGGGACAATGAAGCAGGAGAAAGAGGAAGAGAAAGAATTAAAGGAAAAGAGAAACAAATACAGAGAGCATCAATGAATGAGGGAAGGAGGAAGTGGAAGAAATGGGAGAAGTTGTGGCTAAGGAAATCAAGAGTGAGGACAATTGAGGAGAAGAAGGATACATTTGACATTAGATTAGGCCCAGAGCCTCGGTCCCGATATGAACCTCTTTCTTTCTCAGCGGACGGGCAGCATTAGCCATGCCTTTTAGTTGAGCGCGAGCGGGACTAATTTAAGATTGCCTGGGAAACCAACAGATTAATCTTTTACAACACATGCTCTGCAGTTTAATAAGCTCAGGAGATATCAGACTTAGAGGGGAGAGGAAAGAGACAAAAAAACGAATAAGAAGCCCTTTCTTTGTACAAAAAAATGACTTAGAAAAATGTCTTTCCGTGTGTCAAACCAGACTTCTTGTGAGAAAATGCGTCTGTGAAAAGGGAGCGCGGTAAATTACTTTGGGCCCTGGCAGATAATGACAAGTGCATTAAATAGTTAATCTGGCCTGCGTTGGGGGTGTTTGATAAAGAGAAAGAGAGACAGAAAGGGGAAGAGAGGGAGGCAAAGAGAGAGACAGAGAGACCCAGAGGGAAAGGGAAAGAGGAAGAGAGAGATGAAGAAAAAAACGGAGGGGAAAAGGCGCGATAGTGAAGGAGTGTATTAATAGTTAATAGGTTGAGTGTTTGGCGGTGTTTGATAAGCAGATGGCACCTAAAGAGCTGATAAACTCTCCTCATTACCACCTCTATTCTTCTGCTGCTTTTCCCACAATTCTCTTCGGCATCTCTCTTCTCTAACCCCTTTCTGTCTCGCTCTGTCACTCAGTCCGTCTCATTCCACATCAGTTCCCTGTCTCA
The DNA here is from genome assembly GCF_004354835.1 of Perca flavescens. Lineage (NCBI taxonomy): Eukaryota > Metazoa > Chordata > Actinopteri > Perciformes > Percidae > Perca > Perca flavescens. The sequence goes on from NC_041347.1 coordinate 27,532,478, forward strand.
CTCGCTTCTCGTCTGTCTGCCGTTTCACCCCTCCCCACCTCCAATATCTAAGTCTAGATATAAGTTTTTTTTTTTATTCCATCTGTCACTCCTCCTTCTTCCCTCTATCTTAAGTTCTTCTTGCCTTTCTTTCTCAGTACTTTCCATCCTAGATCCCTCTTGTTTGGCCAACTATCTCTGACGTGCCTCTCATCCAACATGACAAGTGTCTCTTTTTCCCCAGAAAAAAGGAGCAGGGGGCGAAGGTATCAAAGAGAATATTGAGCTCACAACCACAGGCATTATTCCCACATCCGTCGCTGCATTATTCATAAAACCAACAACAAAAGGGAGGGGAGAAAGCTCCCCACAAAAACACCAACCTTTTTTTTAATCGCAAAGCAAGGGCAAGTGAATCTGTGCACATGCCCCAATCACTCAGTGCTGGCGTTTTGCATCCATCGTTGATGCCATCTTCATGAATTCCTCTCAGAGAATTATAAATCTCTGTGGGTTTAGGAAGGTACTTTTGCAACATTTTCTCAGAAACATCCATTTTTTTGGGCTCTCTATCACTGATTCAAACTACGATTTTACAAATGGCCGCATATTAGTGTTTGATAAAACTTAAACAAACATCGAGCCACATTTTATTTTACCCACTTGTTTGAATTAAACTTGTTTGTTTACTTCCAACAGCATTCCTACTTCCAACTACAAAAATCCTCAGAGAAGCTCAGAGAAGGTCTCAAACCCCAATTAGACATGAGAATTAAAAAAAAATGTGCGTCCACACAATAAACAGGAAATAATACTTAAAAACACTTTTAATTGGGCAACGGCAACTTAAAACCATGCTGGGTGTGGACACCCATCACCTTCTCACTGAAGGTGGGAAATGAGGGGATTTTCAGAAGTTTAATTTTGGGACTTCTCAACTCAGCATTTTTGTTACAGTTTGGCTATGTTTACACAGCAAAAGCAGTTTGGTGTTGGTTGGTTTGGTGTTAAAAAAACAAGGAGTATCCTTTCTGTAAGACAGGATGTGAAGCTGGACCTCTGTTTTCAAAGGGAACAAGTTACATCCTTATTCAAAACCCCTTTATCCACATTCATACTTTTTGCTGTGCTCAATGATCAGAGACTCTCATGCTTAGCATGCAAAAAATTCAGAGGCCAATTCTTCAAGCAGTTTTACATGCAGTAAATCCTGGGACCAATAAAAGATTACTGCACCAATTTAGCATTGCACCCTTTAGACTACAATGGACAGTTTAAATTCCATGTTCCATGCGCCTACATCACCCACAATGCAACTCGACCACCCATATGCCTGTCTGAGATTCAGGTGTGTACGTGTTATGCTAGTACCGACTAATACAGCCTCAAACTGAGATTAAGAGCAGGCTACAGAGAGCTCCCATCTGCTCACTTCTTTTTAACTCCCAGATTTTCTTCATTTTCAAACTTGTAGTCTTCAGCCCCAACTGACGTGGACTCAAGTGACATCACTTGAGGCAATTATAAGCTTTAACACAGCTCCCTCTGGAGCTTTTTTTTCCACATACGCAGTATTACTCCCTTCAACACCTGTAAAGAGACTTTGATGTGTACAACTGTTAGTTCCCCTTTAAGGTTCTCTTGAAGATGAAAAGATGGTCACCGAAAAGAAAAGTTCTTCAGGCACTCTAGGAAATAGCAAGAAAAAAGGATTATCTCCACCCTGATAAAAACCTTGACAGATGATCTCTGAGAAGTGCTGTACAGTGCAGCGATGAGCATTTCCACCAAAGATAGAGAGTTTGAAAGGAGAGAAAGAGAGAGAAGAAAAGAAAGAAACTTAAACTTACCCAGTATGGTCAGTATGCAGAGCAGAATGGCTATCAGGGCATGAACACTCACTCCCATCCTCCGTGCACCAGCTTTGCACTGCGTAGGAATCCGCCTGGCATCACACCGACACGACTACAGGCACGACAAGCACTCAATCAGTACAGTACTGAAATTAATTGATTTATCTTGCAGTGTTCATTTACTTTATATGTCCATATACACTGCATGTGATAAGATATTCTGAGTTTTACTGTATTAAATCTGGTGATTTAATAAATCATCAAAAGATGATTACAATTTTTAGAATTCAGCCGTACAATTATTTAAATGTTTCTGTGCCCCCCCACACACACACACACACACACACACACAGACCTTGATTGCCAGTTTGGTGATGCTGGTCTGGATGGGTCGCCCTCCATCACTGATGCGCACATCCATGCTGTAATCCTTGGGGTCATCCAGGCTGAACGGCCCCTGTTTCACCATGATGTCTGCTGTGCTGTCTTAAGAAAGAAGCATATAAATACACACAGTGAGTGTACAAAATGACAACCACCTTCACCTTCTACACAAATTTACCTTTTCTTTTTTCCAAACTCCATATCGAATTTGTCTGAGTCATCACTTTGTTTCACTAAAGCGGATCTAATGTTCACCTGCTCTGTACATGGAGTCTTTAAAGTCTATTTATACAGCTAGCGTCTGTGCCGCAGAGATATAAGAACAAGAAGAGAGTCGTTACATAAAGGCAGACAGATCATTTGTGATTATGTGTCAGTTTGGTGCATTTAGGATTTGAGTCATTTAGGATTATAGATAGTGGCAGCACCTTAAAAACCTAAAACCGAGCCCTATATGAGGCTAAACATTTCGTAACTTCTCAAATACATGCATCAACGTACTGTTTTCTTATTTGCAGATGACAATGTTGTGACAATATAGACTCTAATCATTTGAATGTAATGTGGTGAATTGGTGGGCAGACAGGTTCTGAAAGTCAAAAAACACAATGAGCTAAAAGTCCAAGGGAATAGAAAAAAAACAAAAAGAATAGAACAGAACATGTTGAGAGGAGTTTAACGTCTCCTCTGCAGGCCTGACCAACAATGCAGCCATTAGTCAAATACCCGGCAGGCTTAAGTTTCCTGCTGGGACGATGGGGAGAACCTTTCTCCACAATGTCTCTTCGCTGAAGGAATTTCAGCGAACACAATGACAGGAAAGACCCTTGCAACCCACTTAAATATACCTAGACACACACTGTTTAACTCTCAGACAAAGTAACCTACAGTATATCTCTGGTTTAAGGGCAAGCTTAAATAAAAGCAACCTGGGTGTTGCTGACATTTGCACGTATTGGATGTTGAATACAAATTATGTCGGTCTTATGAAAGGAATAAGTAAATCACTTGGCTCAAGAATTTTATCCCACCTGAGATATTTTTAAAATTAACTCTGATTCCACCCTTCAGAGGTCTTACAATATCATAATGATTAATGGAAAAGCAACTGATTATAAGTATATTTAAAAGCCCTTCCTTAAATTAAAAGAAATATATAAAAAAAATACAGCAGCAAAGTGTGCTCTTAAAATTCTGTATCCTTGTCATCTAAATAAAAGACACAACTTTCAGTCAGGAGCTCTGATTTCACATCTGCTTTACCCGCCTGTAGACATTTCCAGTTTGTTTGACAAGCTTTGTATGTGAAGATTTGTGCAGTTATATAAAAATAGTAATAACTGAAACTACTTTCTCACAATAAAAACATTCTAATGAAAACCGGTCACAGTGTGTTCTGTGGAGTATCCAACGTAATGGATACATTAATGTTATTTTTAAAGGTCCCATGGCATGAAAATTTCACTTTATGAGGTTTTTTAACATTAAAGTGATGGTTCGGAGTAATTTCACCCTAGGGTCCTTTGCACCATGACCTCGAGCCAAACACCCCCCCAGAAGCTTTTTTCACCTGGGTCGAACATTGGGAGAGTTAGCGTAGAGTAGCGTTATCAGCTGAATAGCTTATTAGCGCAGGGGCTAGTGGACCCACGTTTGTATCTCGTAAATGACCCCACTAATAATGCCCGAAATGATACCAAACTTCTACACTAGTACAAATAGGTTATGCACTCATAAAACGATGGATTGGAAAGTTTGTAAGTACACCAGAAGTTGGTGTAAGATGGGCCGATCTGGAATCTTCTCCTTATGAGGTCATAAGGATCAAGGTTACCTCCCCTTTCTCTGCTTTGCCCGCCCAGAGAATTTGGCCCATTCATGAGAGAGAGACATCATGGCTTTAAAACGAGTAAAGTGGCAGTTGGTCAAGGCCACGCCCCCACCCTTCACCTTGCCCCCCCCTCTCTCCTCCTCAATAGCTACAGACACAGAAGTGACACATACTAAGAAAAGCTCATTGTGGGACTGGCTCTAGTGGCTGTAATTCTGCACCAAGGCTGAATTTCGGGAAAGAGACTTCAGATACAGTATTAGGGGACCACTAAGATCTATATAAAAGAAACTTCAGATACAGTATGAGGGGACCACTAAGGTCTATATAAAAGAGACTTCAGATACAGTATTAGGGGACCACTAAGGCCTATATAAAAGAGACTTCAGATACAGTATTAGGGTACCACTAAGGCCTATATAAAAGAGACTTCAGATACAGTATTAGGGGACCACTAAGGTCTATATAAAAGAGACTTCAGATACAGTATTAGGGGACCACTAAGGCCTATATAAAAGCATCCAAAGAGCACCATGTCATGGGACCTTTAAGTGTTTTGAGCACACAAATTAAATCCTATGTGTAGAGGCCATGCGAGAAAGTGGCGCATCCTCTCAAAATAGGCAGTGGTTGACGCTATGTGACAAGGGACTACTACTGTAGCTGGTGAGCTGACGCCTAGCAGAAACCCAATTTGTTCTATGCATGTGTAAAGATGGTTGAGGTTAGGCATTGACCTCGAATGGTTAGAGTCAAGATATTCCGGTATGGATCGGATAGTGACGCGTTATTATAAATCCCACTTGGTTTCTTGGCAAGACCCGCCCTGCGTAGCAGCCCGATTTTTCAAGGTTAGGCATTGACTTTGAGTAGTTAAGGTCAGGATAGCCCATTGGCAACACATTCTCACTCCCAATGTGTCAAAAAGCAACGCTTGGTCAGGTGCCTTTGGCGTTTGTAACTGACGCATAAAATCTCCTATTTGTCTTGACGTCACTATTTGACGCTCTGGGTCAACGTACGTTTAACTGACACAAGAACGGGACAGTTCAGAAAAGATCGTGGGTGGGGTTACAAAATGTACATTTCAGTGACACGCGGGACAAGAACGAGACACAAACCAATCTCCTGGGTGAAAGTCCTGTGTTCATGGGTTCACCCATTTACCACCCCAACCAATGTCCTTATGCGGATTTTCGGGTCTTTCATTCTACTCGCTACCATTGGCGCTAATATTACAGTACTACTACTACTACTACTAATCTTACAGCACCGCGGTCGAGCTGCTTTTATGCCCGGTGCCTTCCATATAGACGCTAAAAGGTGATTAGATTAGATATCTGACGCTGAGCCCCTGACCAAACGTCAGTATTTTACGAGTTGGGAATGAGAACGGGTTGCCATCGGTTAGAGGACTACTCAGGACGGGAGAAAACAAATGGGAGTCATAAAAACGCAGTATTGACAAATACAGAACTAGTCAGTCAAAATCATGGCCACAATAACATTACAAGCTAGCAGGCTTGCTAACTGCCAGTCAGCAAGCTCATTCGCTCGGTCATACTATGCCAAAAAACTTCCCAGATGTATAACTCAAATCCTCTTCTCAAACTATTTGCATGGCAACATTCTACTTAATGTAAGTAAACTGACCCATTCAAATACAGTTTATACAACCCCCTCATGTGATCAAGTTTCCATTGTTGTCTAACATGTAGTCACTGAAAGTGTGTGTGCGGGAGGACATGGGTACAGAAGAATCCCTAACAAACTGAATAAAAGATGAAAACAGCTTCTGTCCTCCCTTCATCTCATTCCTCTTCTCCGTCTCGTCTCCTGCTCCTTCTTTGTTTGAATTCGTCTCTTCCCTGTCCCTCTGGATTTCTGTATACTTCTCACTGTCCTCTCTATATTTTGTTTGTTCTCTCCATCTCTCTCTTCCTGCATCTCATTACGCTATCTTCATCTCTTTGTTTTCCTTTCCTCCTCCTCTCTCTTGTCTGCCTGGTATTAATGCAGTGAGCCTGGTGTAGCCACCTGGTTTTAACACCGATTGCTGTCACTTCACTGTGCAGCTACACTGACTGTCGGAGTCAGTGTTGCTGCACAGTCCCGTAATCAAAGCACGGTTGTTTTCTGCAAGTTTTAAAGAGCTGGTAGTCGATAAATATTTTAAAAGCCTTCCCTTTGCAGCTCTTGTTGCATGTGTGTGTGTGTGTGTGTGTGTGTGTGTTTTAAGTGGCGTGAGGTGAGGTGCTGTCAGATGCTTTTTGGGGGTGCACAGGGGAGAACAGAGGTTTACACTGATAACCACTTATCAAACAACTATCCACCTCCTCTCCTCTCTTGTCCTTTCTGTCTCTTTCCTCTCATCCTTTTTCCCTCATTCTTGGTAGTTCACATTCCTTTTCCCATCTATTGACTTCTGCACTCCTCTTACCCCTTTTTTTGTTTTCATTTAAACATTTGATGTTTCTAATGTCATCTTTCCGTCTTTTATCATGTCCTCATCTCCTCCTCGTTATCCTCAATTCTTCATTAACTCCTTTTCACTTTAGCCTAGTTTTTCCCTCTCCCCTCATTTGTTTTCTCCTGTTTGTTCTCCTAACCCTGTTTTCTTCTTTTTTTCCTCCCCTTTTCTCATTTTCTATCTTCCTTTCACATCCTCCTGTTTTAGATTTTCCTGTTTTCTCCTTACTAAATAGTCTTCATTATACTCCACTTTCCACTCATTCATATCATCTTTCTTCTGTTTCCCTAACTGTAGTTATCCTCTTATTTGTCCCTCTTTATTGTTCTCTCCTCTTTTATATTTGCCTCCTTTCCTCATTTTTTACACTCACTTTAATATTACCCGCCTCCCTTAATCCCGATCCCTTCTTCTCGCCTCCTTTCATCTTTTCTTCCACCTCTGCCTCATCTGTGTATCCTTTTGCTCTCCTCCATCTTCCACTTCCTTTTCTCCATCAGTTCAACACGTCAACCCCTCTAGGCACAAGCGGAGAAGAATTGAATGAGGCAAGTTCATGCCTTTTTTCCCTCTGTTTATCTTCCTTTCAGTCTGTGAAGTTTCACTTAAATTAAATAGTAACACTTAAATCTTTCATCTGACTACCTAAGGCTTTCATCTATTCTGACTTTTAATATTTGACTAGAACAGTTGGTACCCCTTTTCCTTGGGCTTTCATGTTTTATATGTGTATGTGATGATCAAAAATGATGAAAAATGTTTTACTTGTGCCATTTTGTGTCCTAAACTGAATAACCCAAATAGGCATTGAAAATCTGACGTAACAGAGCACCAACCTTTGCCTAAATAATGTCTGGATCAAAGCAAATGTCTCCGTAGAGCTTCACCATCATCTATGTCACAGTCTGTTTATTCGAGCTGACGTTTTCATTTATACTTCCCATTTATACTCACAAATGGCACCGGATTACTAACTGTAGATGCTGCTTTGAATTTAGAATAATCTTTTGGTAACAAAAAGCTCTCTTTTTATGTTGAGTATGAAGGAGCCAGCTACTGTGGCAAAGAGTAGAATACAAGTGGGTCAGCTGAAATATAACTATATTGAGTGGTGTAATAGCAGGTCCCTTAGTATTATTTTAAAATCACACCCCAGTATATGAAATTATGAAAATGTGGAAAGCTGTCTGTTTGTCTGACTGTCCGTCAGTCCACCGCTTTGGTCCGTACTGAAATAATTGTATTTTTCAAGTGGATTGCCATGAAACTTGGCAGAGATATCCATGGTGCCCAGAAGATTACTATGACTTTGTGATCCTCTGACTTGTCATCTATCGCACCAAGCAGGTCGAAATCAATTATTTAATTCTATTATTCAGTGATATTTAGTAATATTTCAACAACTACCAGATGGATTGGCTCATTCGTGGTTCCCAGATGGTGTCTGTGGTGTTTCTTTGATCAATAAAGCTTGAATACATTTAAGCTGATTAAAGTTCTATTTTGTCTTAGAATATTTTTGAAAAGCCCTATAATTAGTAAAATAATATAGTCAAAACATGCATCATCTCATGCCTCTTGGTGTAGTTTCTCCTGTACTCTTTTCTCCATGGTTTTACTGTAAAATGCACCACAGTAGCACTGTGTGTGGCATGTTTCTTTACCATCCTTAGCCGCGATGAGTTTAGAATACATAGAGAGTCATCTGCAAGTCCACAGAGCCACTTTCACTCATTATTTTCAATATGTGCTGCTGTTGTGCGTTCCAGACAGCACTTATGGTCCCAGACAGGCTCTTTAAATCCCCCATCTGGCTGCGAGAACCAAAGTATGCTTTGCGAAGTTAGAATAATTTAAACTTTCAGCAACAAAGCACTGAGCCTCAAATGGAGTTTTCAATCGCTGCATAGCAACAACTGCCAGGGCCAGCGCTTCTTGCGAGCACCGTTTAGAGCAACAAGCAGGAAGATGAAGGTAAATATATGCTCAGTGCACACAAATACTCACTGCCATAGTCTTTGATGGAGAAGTTGGAGCTCTCACTGGCCAGGCTGAAACTGAAGGAAGCTGGCTGGTCATCTTTATCTGTGGCTCTCAAGGTTCCAATTACCTGAGGAAAGACAAAAATATCTAATTAATCCATCCTGGACACAAACTTTGTTTATACCCAATGCAGTCTAAATGTTTCCAGCGTGTATGTATGTATGTATATATATATATATATATATATATATATATAATTTGGGAAATTAGCACAATTTACTTAAATGCAGTCTCAGGCACATATTGTTGACATATATATTCTAATTACATTTCTCCATTTTTTAAAGATCGGGGGTAGATTACATTGCACATGACATTTTGAGGTAATTTATCATGCAGCTAACTGTTAAGTATTGGCAAGTTATAAAACATTATGTTGTGTATAGATTGGGGTTAGACTTTGAGACTGGGTTTGAACCTTTAACACAAAATTAACACTTCACTAGATAGATGTATGTATGAAATTTAACGCAGTTCTATGCAATGTGAGCTGTATCGTTCACACCTTCAACTTCCACCTACTCTAGTTGCATCTTTCATGCTGTAAAAATAGGAGAAACGCATTGCAGCATCTTAAGACTCTAAAAATCAAACTGAGGAGGCCAGTACTTTGAATGGCAGGTAGACCTGGCATGAATTTGTGTTTGTGTGTGATTTCATAAAATTTCATAAAAATACAGGGCTGAATACTGTCTATTTTTTATTTATTTTTTGCCACCGTGGTCAACAGGTTGTGACACAGATGTTAGTGAGGCTCCTGTTATTATAAAAACACAACTTAAAGCAAATAAGTTCAGGTATTAAAAAAGTCTAAACCCAATGTTTTATTAAGTGACTATCAGATCTGAGGCTGATATAGGAGTCTGTAGATAAACAAAGACATTTTGTGAACATCACTCTTGTAGAATTACCCAAATCAAGTGAAAACCTGCTGTAAATACCGTCTTTTTCTTACCGTATTAGTGAGGTCATTCTCACATACGAAGATCTCATCCACAGTAAGTTCAGGCTTGTTGTCATTGATGTCCTGAACTATGATGTTAACTTTCACAAATGACTCCAAACCTACAGAGGACGGACAACAGCACGTGATTAACCGCAGTGTAATGATGGCTGTTTGTTGCATTGGCTTATTTCGTCATTTGTAGCACAGACTTAGCTACAGTCTTAACTATCTCACAGTGTGATGACATAGAAATGGAAATAGACATTTCATTGAGCTGCCTGCAGGGATTCTTCAGAGCAAACGTATGTCGGAGGAAAAAAAAAATCCTTTCATGTAACTCTTATGATGTAATATAATCTCATTTAACGTGGAGGGAAAATAAATCATCTTGTTACCACAGAGGTTTTAGGAAACAGGTGTGCCAACAGGAAAAACAATTACACTTGAAATAATCAATTCTTCATTATTTTTTTTATTTTTTTTGGTGGTCGCTCCATTTCCTTTTTTTTCTTCTTTTTATTGAAACTATTTAAACATCCCAAAGAGAAGATCACATGTGAATATATATTTAAAAATCCATCTACATTACAAGTCTCCGAAACTTTCAGCTTTAAGGTTTTTTGTAGTATTTTTGTTTACTTGACTTCTTTGTCTCAGCTCACTTCTCACTTGTTTGTCATTTACCTTAACAGGCAGATGTGACAGTGATTACCCATGATTCTGATCAGGTGTGTGTATCTCTGTCTTTGATTGAACTGATTAAGGTCAAGTGCCTGAAAAAGGATTTCTATTTGTGAGCTTTTTGTTTGGCGGGTTGTTGTTTTTTGTCACATTAAAGCAGCTTTTACACTTATTTTCCATCACTGATGTTTTGAATATTCGTCTTTTGATAAATGTGGGCCCCTTGTACTGAGATTTTGAAACTATCTTTAGTACAGTACATGTACTATATATCGAGGACCTTGTCAAGCTCAGGGGACCATTGTGTTTCTTAAACATCGTGACAAGCCACTAAAATAGATGTCTGTATTTCATTCATTGCTGGTTCTAAAAATATATAGTTTGGTTTGGAAGCTGCAAGTGAACAAAGAGACCCACTGATTTTTCCTGCCTACTCTCTCCTTCCTGTGTGGGTAGACCAGGTGTTGAGGCAATATGTTGAATCAATAACATTCCCTTTTAATGTGTTCCCATCCCTCAATAAATCCAGAAGAGCAGCTAAGTGAACGACAAGAGAACTCCCTCCCTGTATACACTCTACCGTTGTTAGAGAAAACACATGGTTTTAATTCTTTAGCTGAGGTTCTATTGTTTTAAAGGGAAAATAATTAATAAACCGTGTATGTATGTGTGTGTGTGTGACACGTACCACTTGGCTCCTCCTGTGCTTTTACTTGAAACATGTGGGTGGCCTCCAGCTCTCTGTCCAGCATCCTCAGGGTGAACAGCTGACCTGTGAGCGGGTTGATACCAATAGGACAGTCCTTGTCTAAGATGGAGTACCTAAACAGAACGAGCAAGAGATGGGTGTAACAGCCACTATGCAGAATTAATAACTTAGTAGTTAGTCATTTGTTCTTTTTTAGAGGTTTGCACAGCATCGTACCGTATGCTCTTGCTGGCTCTGTCAGGATCTCTGGCTATGACTTTTCCTATGTTGGTCACAATACGTTCTTCCGTCGCATTGAAAGTGTAGATGGGCTGGGAGAAGACCGGTGCCTCGTCTACATCCAGCACCTTGATGTTTACCTGTCAATTTATATTCATTCAGAAGAGTTGAAAGACATCCTTGACTTGTATTTGTGTACATTTGGTCAAAGATCTTTGTTTTGGTTTTTAACAATGCATACTTCATCCTTCATTCTGGCACCGATCGTAACTGAGACCTACTACTTTTCCTTCTCTCCTGTTTTAACAGAAAATTAATGAAAAGCGGGGTGATAACATCACCTGGAGGGCGGCTTAGAGTCTACAGATGGCCTGTCTGATATTTACCTCGGCTGTGGTGACAGCAGTCTTCTCGTTGTCAGCGGTAAAACGCAGGTTTTCTTTCACCTGGACAGTGAAAGTGTAGCTGTTTTTTGTCTCGTAGTCCAGAGCCTGATGGGATCCCAGAAAAAGTAAAAAAATAAGCACTTATTAGATCAGGATTTGATTTAATATTGATAACATCCTATTATAAGCTCTTCTCAACTTTACATTGGCTATGATTGGCTAAGAAATGTTGTTCCTATGGTGACAAAAATTAACCCCCATTGATGCTAAAGCTGGAAATCCTAAATTGCTCTTTTCTTTTACTTAAATGCAGGTTAAGGTGCTCCATATTTGGATTCATCCTCAGATGTACGGTATATATTCTCACATGTATTGCTCTTATTTTTAGACTGAGGACGCAATAAAGTGCATTTGCACTTTATTTTTTACGTTCTCAAATGCATCCCCTATCTTCATCCTCAGTGCATTCACACTGTCGATGCCAGGTGTAAAAAGGCTCTAAATGTCACAACTCATCTGAAATAACCTGGTTATGCTCATACTTTGGATTTAAGAAACAGTAAAGTACCATCTACTTCCTTCAAGTTAAACATGTTGCCATGCATGAAAATACCTTATTCCTTTCACTTTTTCACCGTCTGCACAAACTATAGTGTCACGAATACACTTTCATGTCAACAAATATAGCAGCAAGCACTGCTTACTGTCACATTTCTGCTTATCATTTCTTTCCCCTGTATAATCAACAGCCTACTGTTCAGTTAAATGTTGTTTCTGGCGGACTGTTTTATCTGTGGATGGGACACCACAGGTAGGCAGGATATTCCGTTAACTGGATTATTCATGGTAAAAGGGATACTCAGTCACAGGGTATCAAAGGCATGCGTAAACAGCTTAACACGAATAAGACCTTAACCGCAGAGTGGCCGATAGCTGGCTTATAATGTACATGTAAACACAGACCGGTGAGAAAGATGAGAAGGGCTACAGAGCTGAGGGGCGATTTAAGCAGAGAGAAGATGTTGGTGCCATTCGATTCCAGTGTCGGTACAAGCTATAACAGAGCTATTTCATTAGAATACATTGTCAGCTCTCTGATGTCCTTAATACTTTATCTGAACAGCAGAATCCAGTGAAGTAAACCTGCAAGAATTCCTGCACGCATAAATAGCTCTCTTAACCAGAAAGAGGCCAGCACTTTAGGGTTTGAAGTCTGTGGTATACATCATTGTCGTGCAAAAATATCTATATTTTTTTAGGTAATTGGTGGCCAAGTGTAGGGAGTCATAACCAAAAAACAATATTGTCAATACATGCATACTTGAAGTCATGGCGCTGTGGCCTTGATCCTTATGTTCAGCTCTCTGATGTTTATAATGTTGGTGATGCAGGCATGTAAATCTGTTTTTATGCTATGCTAGGCTGGAACATTAAAGTGTGAGTATGAAACACCACTTACTGTAAACCACTTCCATTTAATTTTGGATTGACCATAAAAATTAGCCACCAACATGTTATTTTTAAAGGACATTTAACTCCTGCAGGTACTTTGCAGTTGCCCAGGGTATGAGGAGGGAGTGTGGAGTAGCTCAGCAATAAAAGTTGAAATAGGATTAAAAAATGTTGTGTGATGCTAATCTATAATTACTGACCCGAGTCTGTAACTGCTGGAAGACTTAAAATCAAAGTGTTGTGATTGAGAACATGTAAAAACTAGTTGTCAAAAAAAACACACAAAGCAACTTCAAGTGGTAGTAGTATGATTGCAAACCTTACCAACTACTAACAAAAAAAAGAAGAAAGACATCAAACTAGACAGAAATGATAGGTACAAATGTTGTGTATTGATTCATATATGCCAATGATCAACCACAGGCGATGTGTTTTCTCTGCTGCAAAATACTATCAAATAATGTCAGACAAAAAACGATTGGGAAACACTGCTCAACTTAATCAGAAATTGCAGATGGCAAACATTGCAAAAAATCCACTTGACTCACCAAAAACAAGGAATATAAGCTGATTTACATAATATCATACTCACTTGATGCAACATGAGCCTCCTACCTGTTTGAGCATGACGTTGCCATCCTTGTTCGGGCTGAGTTCAATGTTAAAAACGTTGCTGTTTCCATTTAGAATTTTGAAGATTGGCTCTTTGTTCTGAATCTGATCTCTGTCCTCCAACTCCAGAGTGCCTATCTTCTCATTCAACTTGTGATCCTCTGGAACATGCAATTCATATGTCTCTGCAGACAGAAAACAGACATCGCTGTAAATATAACAGTTACAGTAAATATGATCATATAAATAACCCTGATTTGAAAAAAACAAGAACAAAGTTTTCAGAAGAGCAACTGATTATGAACCTTTCTCTTCTAAAATATTCCTTACTTCGGGTGAAAGAAGCTATGTTGTCGTTGGTGTCGGTGATGGTGATGGTGACAGAGGTGGTGGCTGTGCTGCCAGTGGCCATTCCTCTCATGTCCTGAGCTTTAACCACCACTACATACTGACTCTTGGTTTCCCGGTCCAGCGTGTTTGTCTTGCAGCTGATCACACCTGCAGAGAGACGGTGAGAGAGAGAGACAGATGAACACAGAGGGTGTTATCTTTGTGGTCAGCTCTGACTCATATTCAAGTAAAAATAGCTTGTACATCTGCACCTTCCCTTCATTGACTTCATTGAACTTGTTCTTAGCAAACTATTGGAAAAAATTGTATTTGACCAGATACAATGCTACTTCTTTGTAAACAATTTGACAAGTGAGTATCAGTACGCTTATAGGATTGGTCACTCAACATGCACTGCACTTACACAAATGACGGATGATTGGTTGAAAGAAATTGATCAGAGGAATATTATGGGAGCAGTACTGCTAGACTTCAGTGTTGCCTTTGATGTCATTGATCACAAATTATTATTGAAAAAACTTGTATGTTCTGGTTTTGCTCCATCTGCTTTATCATGGATAGAAAATTATCTATCCTATAGAACACAAAGAGTTTTCTTTAATGGAAGCTTTTCTGATACAAAACATTTAGAGTGTGGAATTCCACAAGGACGTTTACTTGGCCCTCTACTATTTTCTATTTTTATCAATGATCTTCCACTTGCTTTTAAAAAAGCCCACGTGTCCATGTATGCAGATGATACAACAATATATATGTATGCACCTACTATTAATGAAATAACTGCAACCCTTAACAAAGAGTTACAGATAGCACTAGAATGGGTTACTAACAATAAATTATTCTTAAACATGTCAAAGACTAAAAGCATTGTATTTGGTACAAATCATTTGTTGAGCTCTAGACCTCAGCTGAATTTGATGCTGAATAATGTAGTGGTTTAGCAAGTAGAGGAAACAAAGCTTCTTGGGGTTATTTTAGAATGTAAACTGTTGTGGACAAAGCATATAGATTACCTTGTTGCAAAGATGGGGAGGAATATATCTGTTATAAAAAGATGCTCTGCTTTTCTAACACCAGACTTGACCAAACAAGTCCTACAGACTCTAGTTTTATCACATCTAGACTGTTGCCCAATTATATGGTCAAGTGCTGCAAAGAAAGATCTAGGAAAACTGTAAATAATACGTGCAAAATAACGTGCATGTCAATCTCTCCTGGTGGAAAGGAGAAACTATCAGCATCACTCCTGGCTTTTGTTAGAAACATTAATGAATTGAAAATTCCTAATTGTTTGTATAGTCAACTTACATTTAGCTCTAACACACATAAATACCCCACCAGACATGCCACCAGAGGTTTTTTCAAAGTTCCTAGAGCCGCAACACAATCAATGCAATGTACAGTATTGTGTCGAGGGATGGTTGCATGGAACTCACTTCCAGCAGAGACTGCCAAAGCGCACAATAAATCAAGCTTTAAAAAACTAGTAAAGCAACATCTAAGGGCACAAAGACTGTAACCATATTTTGTACTTTGTTTATGTATAGGAATATTGATTTGTAAACAAAGATGTTGTAAGATTAATTTTTTGTCTATTCTGTGCTTATGTATTTATTGTAATATTTAATAGAGTACATAAAGAGGAATATGTATATTTATATTTGCAAGAGAATAATACTAGCTATATTGCTTTTATTTTTATATCATATGTCTGTTTTACCTGTCTTGTCTGAAAATGTCTTATCTGTGGTAATGTTTTATGTTTTGTGTGGACCCCAGGAAGAGTAGCTGATGTTCTGCATCAGCTAATGGGGATCCTAATACAATCAAAATCAGAAAGGAAGAAAAAGACAATGATACACAAACAATCATGTTGGACGTCAGTGAAGCAAACCTACCTGTGATGCTGTCGATTTCAAAGCCTGATGAGTCTACACTTGGGGCCAAAGAGTACCTGAGCTCTCCGTTAGCAGTGGTAGGGTCATCAGCATCGGTTGCTCTCACTTCAACTACTTTAGTTCCTAGATGAAGAACAAAAATGTATCATCAATAAGGCATCGTGCTGTTTTGCAAAAATGTCCAACCCAAATGTTCTTGTATTGAGCATCATTGCTGTTGAACTGATTAATATATTATGATTATAAGATTGTGTTATAGAAGTCACCAATGTGCCTTTTAGCACAGAAGGATGTGCTAATGATTGTGACAGGTGTTGACATTATGTTTAATTATTTCACCCAGACTTTTCACAGTTCAGTCTATTTTCAATCTAAACTATCACTGGATGGTAAATGTCAAATACATACTTGCTGCATTAGAAATATTGTCCTGCTAAAACTTGCTTCATTTATGGTCTGGGGACATAGTCTGCATCATATTGGACTGGTTGGAATACATTGATGTTGTGGGCCAACCCTGTCTCCTAAAGAATTACGTTTCCATGGATTTAAACTGCATTCTCAACTAAATTTCGAAGGAAACATATTTTCTTCTGGATTATACATCCTTGTACCAGCGACAGGTGCACGTTGTGAAGCTGTACAGATGTGGTTAATGTAACAAAACTACTTGGTTAGGTTTTGGAAAAGATCATGTTTTGGGTTAAAATAAGTGCTTTTGTTACCTAACTTAAGTTAGTTATCTATGTGACGTTAGTTAAAATAAATCAACGTTGACTTGTGGTTTCACACGGGACACAAACAGAGGACTCCTTGTAAAAGTCCCGTGTTTGTTTGACCCATCCATCCACCCTGACCTCCTCCCTACGCAGACTATGAACACAGGCTTTGATTAGTATTTGTGATACATAAAAAACAAACGTAATCCCGGACAAAATAAATACATTTTCCTCGAAAGAGACAGGGCTGTGTGCCCATAAAGACGATTTAAAGCATCATAATATAGAGCACAAACAAACCTCATTTGACTTTCATCTTCCATCACACGTTGAAAAACAAAAACTGTCATACATATTTTAATCTGCTATCACCTGCTGATGACTCTACTCACCTATGGTGGATCTTTCCATAATGGATCCATTATATGTTCTGGGAAAAACTGGGATGTTGTCATTGATATCCGTCACCTGGACAACAAAGTCTCCAGCATCCTCTATCAACTTGTTGTTCCCATCATACATTGTGGCGGTCAAATGGTACGCATTCTTCTCCTCCCTGTCCAGAGTTCTGGTGACAAACAGGTCTCCTTTATGATCCACAGTGAAGATGATGTTTGCTCCTTCACCTTCTATTTTAAATGTCTTCACCTCTACCCTCTGGCTCGACTTTAGCTGTGAAAGAAAGAAAAAATAAATAATACGGTTGACTGTCCCCTAGTTGTCAGCATTCAGTTTTTTCCCCAGCTGGAGTGAGGACTCAAATCAACAACCTTCAAGCAAATTATCTTCAAATAAACTGAGTATTCTAGCAAAATCACTCAGATATTCATCAAAGTGCTGGTTAGCAACAAGTAAATGCCCCAGATTCTTGGCATGCTACAGCATTAAAACTAAATGGATGTGACAGAAATACACATTTGCCATGGCAAGTAGATTACTGAACGTTTAAAGCCTAAACTGTAGAGCTGAGCCCAGACAGGAAGTAGACCAGAAACATGACCAGGATTCTTGTTTTAGTTCTGAGCTACCTGTCCTATCTTATAGGCGATGTCTGCAGGTTGCTCCTCTACCACGTAGAGAGAGTTCCAGATCCAATGTCTCTTCTGCCTGAACAGGACAGGATGGGACTCCTTTTTTACAATCTCGACAGGGCCTTGCTGCTCTGCTTCCACCACTGGTAGGCCAGAATCTTCAGCGAGAGAGACGGACAAAGCCATCATGGCCACAAGCCCCATAGTCCTCAGCTGGAGCCAAGCCATCATCTAGGACAGAAAGGGATAGGGACAAGAGGAGGGAGGGATGAGGGAAAAGAGGGAGTAGAGAGGTGTACAATAATGAATAAGAGTGATGTGAGGATGCAGAGAGGAATATGGCGGCAGAGGAAATGTGAGAGGAGAGGGGGAGCAAAAAAGAAGAGAGAGGAGATTGCATTTAAACCACTTATCAGCTGTGGACAGACCCCTTCACTGTGCCAGGGTGAGACTCAGAGTGAAGGCCAAGGACTCGCTGTCCCCTTACAGTTTGCCGCAGAGCCCGAGGTCTAGCTATCATTTAAGACCAGGGCTCTTAAACCTTTTCAGCTTGGGACCCAAATGAAACATTTAGCCTCTCATCGTGGGACCTGGGCTGAGGCATATCACTAATGTGGTCGTATGGGGATCTATTAAACATAGGCTTGTGACCCATTTTAGGTCCTGACCCACTGGTGTAGCACGAGAGAGAGACAGAAACAGAAGAGAGAGACAGACAGACAGACAGATAGAGAGACAGACAGACGGAGAGGAGCTGATATTAAAACCACTTGTGTCTGTCTTTATCAGCCATTAGAAAGGCCATTTTCCATAAAGGGAGTTTGACATTTTAAATTTTTGATGGGTATTTCTTTTTTTTTCTCCTTTAATACAGCACAAATACTGTACATCAAATTGTGGGGGAAAGAAAGAGTTTGAATACAACACACTGTGTGCTTTGTTGCTGACACCAGTTCTTGATTCAACACTAGGATTATAAGAGAAGGATGAGTCAGTTTTGCACATTCATTTCCAGTCAAATACGAGTGCGTTACGAATCAGACATTAGCTACAAGGACAAGGGGGTTAACACAGAGGGCTACGGCAAATCAAACACATGCTGTTGTTCTGCAAACACTGCCGCGGGGTAATGCAAAGTCATCTGGCTACAGATTGCACTGCATTGGCCAAAACAAATAAACAAGCATGCATTCCTGGTACTTACATTACACAAACGCCCCAATTCTACTGTTTACTTTGAGATCATTGAGAAGGAATTTAGTTGTAAAGTCCTCATCGTACTATAAACCACTGTGCAGTGTTTTGCCATCAGATAATCCTTCAAATTCATGGATTTATGACTTGGATTTAAAGTGTATTTTGTCTCCTTCCCCTACAGCAAATAGTCTGCATTAACACAGACCGTTGTTTTTTTTAAGGCTATTTCTGGTCTGAATGGCGTGCAGCGTAATAAAGAGACAAGCCAACGTTAACAGTCTACAGCCACTTTAGCATCTCTG
The DNA here is from genome assembly GCF_004354835.1 of Perca flavescens. NCBI lineage: Eukaryota > Metazoa > Chordata > Actinopteri > Perciformes > Percidae > Perca > Perca flavescens. The sequence continues at coordinate 27,551,541 of NC_041347.1, forward strand.
TGAAGCTATAAAGAAATCCAAACTGTTACAGAGATGAACCAAAGTATTGGACAAATTGAATTTTGAAGAAAGAACGTGACCGTCTGCATCAAAATTTAATAGCAATCCATCCAACTGCTGTAGAGACAAACACTCAAAATCACAAATTTCATGGTTGTTTAGCTCAGTTGGTCGAGCAGGCACACATGTACAGAGGATTGTTCCTCGACGCAGAAGGTCCAGGATTCGAATCCGACCTGTGACGGTTTTCCTGCATGACTTCTCCCCTTTCATATCTCAGCTTTCCTGTCCAATAAAGGCTGAAATGCCCAGAAATTAAAAAAAATACATTTTAAATCACAAATTTCAACGAGCTGGTGCCACTATAGGAAAAGTCAGAGGATCACCAAAGTCATTAGGTTTCATCATCTGGAGAACAGAATGTATGTATGTACAAACTTTCGTGGCAATCCACTTCGACTGAAGTGGTCATCCCACCGACCAACACACAAAATAAAAGCAATGTCACAACATAAATGTACTCAACTGTATTTGTTCGCACAATCTTGGAACCCAACAATGACAAGCCAAAAATACTGTATGTTTAAAACCAACTTGAGTCCTGAAATTTGGTGGAATCACCTTTAAAATCTAAACCAAACTGGCAGATCATCTGATGTATGATATTGACTGATAACGAAGATGTTTCACTGTTATATCACTTGTTCCTGCCTGCAGGTCATTTAAGCACTATTTAATAAAAATTAAAATGTATAGGGCACACAAACGGCAACAGTCTAGTAAACTTTAGCTGTTCCTCTCATTCTTTCTTACGATCTCAACCTCTCTGTCTGCCTCTCTGTCTCCCCACGGTCCCTTCCTCCCACCACTAGGCTCTATCTAGTAAAGCAGAAATGCCAGGGAAATAATCTTCAAAACATTTCAGTCTATATGTGCTCTGCACTCCAGTAGATATCTCAGCGCAGCCCTGTGCCATCCCAGTAGACAGATTAGTGCATCTTATTGTCTTCCAGCCATTAGCAGCATGGAGGGAGATTATGATGAGGGGATTATATCGGCACAAAGTCTTCTCCCTCTAATGGCCTAATCTCACATTTGGCTGACCTCCGCTGACCTCTTCACACGGCTCCCCACAAATCAGCTCAAACAAAGACTCAACAGTGTTTTTTGGACTTTAGTTCACATCCTTTTGTTTGGGTTTTATTTTTCCTCTTGTGTTTTTCTTTGTTTAGTTTCCTTTCAGGACTAAATTAATTAACCAGAAGTGCATCATCTTTTAATGCAATTTAATGTGGACTGAATAGAAGTGTGCATGTATGCGTAGTGCCAATAAGCATCTACTGAATCAAAAGTATTTAGCCTTTTAATGCATAATCTCACTTGTCACTAACATGCTCACTTAACACTTCTTGCTTAATAACTTCAAAAGAACTGATGTTTTTTCCATCTTATATGTAGTTACAATTTAGAGTTTGAATATTTTAAAGCAATTATTCAAATTGATGCCATTTATCTGTTCACTCTGAGCTTCTAATATGTTAATGCTTATCTCAATCTCAATCTCTTCAATCTTTTCTACTATCATATAAAACACCTCAGAAACACCAGCTTGAACCTAAAATACGAATGAAAACGTATGTACGTACGGTGTAAGGGGTTTCGGTGCCTTAGGTGAACTCTTATTTAACCATTTTGATGGGAAAATCTGAGGAGTGTATTAAAAAACATGACTGACTGGCTGACTGTCAATACTGAAGAAAACATCTGAACAATGAATGTGTGGTGAGGTCAGAATCATTTCAAAACAGATGTGTGTTTGTGTGTGTGTGTGTGTGTGTGTGTGTGTGTGTGTGTGTGTGTGTGTGTGTGCGTGCGTGCGTGCGTGCGTGTTCATATTTTTGACATGACTGAGAACAAGGGCCCGCCAAGTGATTTTGTTCCCATTCTCTGTGCGTCCCCAATGCACTGACAACCTTGGGTACTTGTCTATGTCCAACCAACTCGTCAAATACTGTCGCTTGGTCAGTGGCTCTCAGCATCAGATAGCAATGCAAAAATCACCCTTTAGCGTCTGGATGGGATGCACCGAGCATTGCAGTAGCTCCACTGCTGCGCTGTAAGATGACATTGTATTACGAGTGACCCTAACCCATCACCTAACCCCAACCCCTAACCCTAACTCATTTTGGAACCCCACCCACAATCTTTTCCTGAAACCTAACTGTCTTGTGCCGCATGTCAGTTAAATCGGTCCTGACCCAGAGTGTCAAAAAGTGCCGCCAAGAGTCCCGAATCGACTTTTTGCGTCAGTAACAAACGCCAAAGACATCTGACCATGCAATGCTTTTTGATGGAGTGACAATGTGTTGCTGAGTCGCCTCTACCATCAACCACCATTAATGGAAAAATGAAAAAGTCTTAACCATCACACCAACAGGAAAATTAGGATGTAAGGAGGGATGCTTTTGATTAGTGTAGTTTGCTCAAGTTCAGTTGAGTTCAGTTTAGCTCTCATGCTGCTTTAACTTTGGTTCAGTTAGGTTCAGTGCATACATTTTTTCAAAAACATTTGCCCACATTACAGACTTTGATAGCAAAAGAGTGAATATGTTTTTTATTTATTTATTTATTAAACTCTTCACTTAATCTTGACACACTTCACAGTGAGACATTGCTACTGTTAAAGACCAAGCATGTTTCCTGACCGTGTCCTGCAGTCTCTTAGACTTATTGCTTAGCTTTTACTGTGCGTCACCCCGTATCCTTCCTCTCAACATGTTCTGGACAAACTAAGCAATCACACCATGCATGGCACATGCATGTTCTCACGCAGCTTCCAAAGACATGAGCACAGGAGTCCTGAAATGACTCTCAGTGAGGAAGAAAAAAAATCAAACAAGCAGAGTATGTGACCTATAACGGAACACTTTAAAATAAAGAATATAAGAATGCCAACTGTGGATAAATACTAAGTTTACTGTATCAACTGAAGTTTGTTTAACTGACTAAACTTGAGCATGAAGAACTTTTTAAGTCATCAAATATAAACATTTTGTGTCAAAGACAAGATTTTGTCAAATAGATTTTTTTTTTTTTTTTTTTTTTTAGAATTGGTCAACCCACATTGAGACCCATTTAGGTGTATTTAAGATTGCTTGCTTAACCACATAAGACCAACAAAGGATGAGAGGTAGATCAAACTCAGAACTCAAACATGAATGTTGTGGGTGTGTGGATGATGTGATGGATATATTCATGCATCAGTTGTTCATTTGATCAGTAAAGTACTTTCAAGTGAATTAGTGAGTGAGCTTTGCTGTCTGTTTGTCTTTATCTGTACTGCTGTTCATGTTGTTGGTTGTTGACTAAATCCAATGGGATGTTTGAACTATAAGTCGAAAAAACTCAACTAAACTGTATTGATTTTCCATAACGCCACTGGACACTGAAAAATTGAGATTGTATTGACAACTTAATGTTAACAAAAATAACATTTCAAACCAGAACTTTTAGTTTCCTATAATATAAAATTTATTGGATAGAGGTAGATAATGAAAGAAAAAAAAATGCAAAGAACACTTGGTTGACTTAAAACCCAACTAGACTTTTCTTCGCCATCACATTTAACATGTTGCTCATACATATACAACAACATCCTATGAATGGGTTCCGCATACACACACACACACACACACACACACACACACACACACACACACACACACACACACACACACATACACAGACGAACACACATAGTTATTTCTGTGATGACAAATCCATTGGGGGACTGTCCCCCAATTGGATTGTCCCTAAAAGGGCATTTTTTTTAAACTGCATTTCCGTTTTCAGAGGGCGGTGTATTACTCCTTCCCTTTTATCGGCAGCAGGAAGTATAAACACAATGCCTTCTGGGAAATGCTGTAGCGTCTGTTAATGAAGGGTCATCATTAGTGAGTGGACACACCCTTCCTGGTATTCATCTGCTGCTGCTGACTGCATGTCTGTCTCTCTCTCTCTCTCTCTCTCTCTCTCTCTCTCTCTCTCTCTCTCTTTCTCTTGGGTCTGCTGTCTCACTTTGTTTCTGTCTGTGTCACACTTTGTCTTTTTCTCATTCATGGTGTTAGTTTCTCTGCGTCCTTCCACTTGTTCTTTCTTGCCCATTCTTTCAATAATTTCTTTCCTCTTAAATTTTTTCTCTTCTTTCCGGTTGAATCACTCAAGGTGAAAACTGCATCTTGGTTTTCACACAGTCTATTTCTGTGTCCTGTCTATCATTCCAACTTTTTCCTTTTCTCACCTTTTCTTCCTCACCTTTTTTTTTCACCTCGTCACTCTTTTTACCTCACCTTAAAAGCAGATTTAGCACCTTAAAAGATGGCGTGGAGGCCAAACACACCAATTTAGCAACTTTTTTGTTGCAATTAAAACTTTTAAATCCCTTACTGTTATCAAAGCAGTAGATCGATACAGACTGATGTATGAAATGTGAGAGGAGTCTGGAATATGAGCAAGAAGATTGACATAAAGTTTCGGTTTTTGTTCATGCATTTGTTTGTACCTGTCATTATCTATTTATGCTGTTAGTTGTAAATAATGATAACCACCAATTTAATTAAAACTGCGAGTGGCATGCATGCAAATCTCACTTCAGGATTATACAAAGTTATTTATGGCAACGTTTATCAAAGGTATCTTTCTGAGGTATGAAGAATAAATAACACCCAGGAATATCTGTAATTACATCTGTACATTGTCCGCAGGCAAGGGAGTGTGCGTGAGATTGACTAGCAGAAAGGAGGAGCAGAAACAGACAGACGCAGAGATACAGTTGTCATTCTCCGGGATGTTTTGTGACTGGCAGACAGGTCTGACCTAGTTTCACTCAACCAAAGGCTAAAGCATAGAAACAAGTCAACAAGACTTCATAATCCTGGCGGTCGCTGAGGGGTTGTTGAAGTTTATGCAAAGAAACACAATTCAGCTCTGTCCTCAATAATGAAATCTGAGCAGGGACAAGGGATGTATGTGTCTTTTGTCCATCTGTGATTGTCTGCAAGGCATTAATCATATCTTGGACACTGGTGAATGGCACCTATAAACTTGAGTAACAGACAGGATTTTCTCTTTACTGCTCCAGTACAACTTTTGCAGAAAGTGAGATATCCAATGTATTTCTTTATTCTCTTAAATTATTTCAATATATGACATTCAAATACAGGTGGCACCTCTGCTCAGTGGGTCACATTATCGTCTGACATTCCCTAATCCGAACCCCGACCAGTGGCATAGCCAACGAAGAGTTTGAGTGTACAAGAAGAGCCTGACTCCAGACCTGCTGCCTCCATCTGGTGTTAAGCTCAAATCAAATTTGAAAACAACAAGTCGATAAGAGTTTTGTAGACAAAAATAAAGATTGGGGTCAAATAGAGTAAAATGACTGGATTGCCATGAAGTTTGTTAAGGCTACTCGTGGTCCCCAGAGGATGAACCCGTTGATGATCACATTACCTTTTCTCTAGAACCACCCTTACATGGAAATTTGTACTATGCACACAAGATAGCCTGCTGCATAATGGAACAGGCTGACTGCCATGAAATTTACTTATATTCCCCAATGGAAGAACCTGTTCTATAGAGCCATCCTGGGGTCAAATTGGACTTATTTTGGCCTGCTGCTACAGGAGTAAGGCTCAACATCAAAATGATTTCTTTTGAGTACATCAGCCTGTATGAGCACTAGAGGAGCTCCAGTCTAAAAGTCGTGTTACGTGCTGTAGAAATCTGTGTGTGGCTTACTACAACCCTAAAATCAGGAGTTTTTTATTTGTGTGTATGTGGCACAGGAAGTGATTTCACAGCCTCAAATCTGTGATTTCCAATTGCTAAATACTGTAGTGTGTTTGAGATTAAAACAGGTTTAATCACAGAGCAGCCTCTAACAATCTGTCTGCCAGCAAGTCCCACCAGGAACCGCTACTACACACACACACACACACACACACACACACACACACTCACACATACACACACACAGTGTCACACACACACACACACACACACACACACACACACACACACACACACACACACACATACACACACACAGTGTCACACACACACACACACACAGTGTCCTGACACTGTCATGTGAAGCGTCTTCTAGTTAATTCTATTTTCTTTCACAATCAGACAAATCAGATGTTATTACAGCGAGCCTGTTATGAATGATGTGGGCCAGCTTTAAAACTGACAGTAATAACCAACAGTCATCTGAAAATAATTTAGAGCCTAGCGTGATAGCCACATTGGTTTTGGCTCAGCTGTCAGCCCCTGTCTCCGCTGAAGGCGAAATTTCCCAACTACGGCACCTCCTAGAAGTGAAAATGTTAAAGGAGCCCAACCACAAGGGACTAAAATGTTCCTGTCCAAACTGCACATACTGAATGATCTGAAGAGTTGTTACATTTGAAGCCGATTGTCTGTCTTTTGTTACAGCCTTCATCTTTAACCATCACATCAAAACTGCAGGTGGTGAAAACATTTGAAAATCTGTCCAATCAGGTCAGTTTGCAGCATTTGAAAGCCTCACATTCTCCATATTGAACTGAGCTGGAGCTATGAACTAATCAGGCAACCAAGTACATTCAATGATTTCCCTATACATTTTTAGTATGTTTAATTCAATTTTCCTATTACTGTAACATGTTTTGACGCTTTTTCATCTTGTTGCATGTACTGCCATCTGTAATGTCTGATGTCAGACATTTTTTGGATCGTATGTCCTTATTGATCCATAAAAATTAAAAATTAAAAAGTCTTCGATAATAAGATTCAAGATGAAGTGTGGTTTTATTATTTACAATGCAGAATACAGGTCAGTCACTGAAAATAAAACCGTAACTGGGTCTTTCAGTTGTAATCAGCGACTTCAGCTGAGCTAACATCGCCACAGCTGGACAGCTTGTCAACCACTCTGACATATATCTGAATGAATGGCTCTAATCATGAATTGTGTGTGTGTGTGTGTGTGTGTGTGTGTGTGTGTGTGTGTGTGTGTGTGTGTGTGTGTGTGTGTGTGTGTGTGTGTGTGTGTGTGTGTGTGTGTGTGTGTGTGTGTGTGTGTGTGTGTGTGTGTGTGTGTGTGTGTGTGTGTGTGTGAAGTCTCCCAGATGGCACCCAAAGGATTTTCACTGATAGTTCTCCCTCCAGGAATTAGACCACTGGGTTTAGTTGCATCCACGGCTTTCGACCTAACAACCAAATCAAATCACCTCTGTCCCTCTGGGTCATGGATCCAGATCCACAAAAAAAAAACATCACTACTGAGGAGCTATTCTCACACACACAGGGTAGACAAAATAACAGAATAACAGAAACAGTTCACCATGTATTGGAATCCAGGACAACTACACCACCAACTACAGCATCAGAAATAGCTTCTCAAACAGCGTCTCAACAAAAATAAGTGCTTTTAATGAGAGTCCATGTTATTTTGTCCACCCCTTCAAGTACTGTTTGGCATAAACTGTTGAAGGGTGATATATTACACAAGTTGTATAGCAGGGGACGCTACGGCTGACAAAATGACATCACTCAAGTGACAAGAGCTTTGCAGCTTTGGGAATATTAAATGGTGTCATTAATACTTTATAGCCACACCAACTTGACATCAAGTTGAAGTTGAAGTTTTTTCTACAGTAGAACTCCTTGAAAATTAACAGCTGAAGACCTCCTGGTGGATTTAGTTTGCTTTAAAAAAAAAAAATCCTGCTCTGTCCACAGATCATCCTGTATCGCCTTAATGGTCACAGCCGTCTGTCTTCGGGTATGACAGTCCAGCCTCTGGGGGGAAACAGCGCTCAATTACAGCATTCAAATCCACACCGAGCTGTCCGAGATCATAGGCATAGCATATGTGAACAGTGACGGTGGCCGACAGCCTGTCCTTAAAGGGGTTATAACCATCATTTCAAGTTATTTCGGTACCTTCTTTTTGACAGTTTGACCAGCATTCATGAGCGTTTCACCCTGGAGTGACTAGGAAAGTAGCCTGGAGCGTTTTTCAAAGGATCTGGGTTACATTTTCGGGCAAAGCTGCTTTACGCTGCTTTTCAATCAGAAGGAAATGTAATTCACACTCCCATTTGCTGAAGAGGAAAGCTCTGGATGCATCTATCTATATTTGTTTCGTTTTTAGTTTAGCACCTTTCTCACATACAGTACTTGTTATCTAAGGTACAAACACACACACATAAGACACCTGTGTAATCAATATTTCCTTTTCCATTTTTTCCAACCCGAGATATAAAAAAAACAACCTTACCACACAGACGGAAGGTCCAAGCCAAGAACTGCTGACGAGACCTTTACGTTGGTACAAAATGAAGCCCAAATCCTTCAAGGTGCTCTCTTCCTCAATCAAACTGGGGTTATACTTTATTAATGTGGCAGGTTGTTGTAGCAAATAGTGGCTGGTAGGTGGTCGTATTCTCAACAGGGAGTAATACCACCTCCACTACGTCTTTTCCTCGCTCTCTTCTCTCCGTCTTCTGGTTTTTCTGATGTTGAAAGAGAGCAGCAGGTGTTGTACAGGCAGGGATTTCTCTCTCAGCTAGATTTTCACCAGGTTTCTGTACAAATCCTTGTCTGGACTGTGGTCCAGATAATAAGATAAGTCTGTGATGAAGTATGGGTGGATTCCTCTTAAATGAGAATGAATTCCAGAGGTGGATTTCCAAAGACCAACATTATTGGACCAACAAATTTAGGGATAAAAAAAAACAGTTCACAGAGTTCACAAGGTTTTTCTGCAGGAGTCCAACAGGTTTTGAGGCTCTCTTGCTCTTTTTTTTCCCTCCTGCCGCCTCTGATGTGGTTTTCTCATCCAACAGCCAAAAGTGTTGAACCACAGCTGTCCGACCACAGTCCCCTCTCATACAGGTCACTGCCCACTTCCTCTTCCTGTTATTGTGGTCAGTCTTCTTCGCTAGTGCTCCCTGCTACCGCTCCTTTTCCTGTCCTGGAGGGGGAAACAGTGAGAGAGAGAGAGAGAGAGAGAGAGAGAGAGAGAGAGAGAGAAAGGTATGGAGAGGTATGGGAGTGTTGGAAAGACAGAAAAAAAGAGAGAAGCAGAGAGGGAACGCATATGTCAAAACAGCTCAAAGACACTCGCAGAGGCACAGAAAGCAGCCGGCTCATGTTCATGAAGCAGATGGAGTGAGAGAGTGTGTGAGAGAGAAAGAAGGGAGGGAGAGTAAGGTGGGAGAGGCGTTACTTCTCAGTCTTTCTCAGAAAGAGAGAGAGAGAGAGACGGAGAGTGGGGGAGAAATTTATTATTCATGTGTGTGAGATAAGGATTAAGTTAAACAGGTTATTGGGGATAATCCTTAGAGATTTCCCCACATGAGGCTAGTAAATATTTCACAGGGCTGACTTCGGCGGGTGAGTGTGTGTGTTAGTGTATCTGACAGAGAGATCTTGTCTAAGCCGGTTAATGAGATGAGTCGGACGCGCCGCCACACACACACACACCATCTCCATCTATCTCGCCCCCCTCATCTTCTCTTCAGGGGGGAGTTGGTCTTCAGTAATTTGGTGGATTGGACAGGAAAGCCAGCTGTGTGTTTTTACATGAAACCTCTCCCGTGGCAACAGCAGTCCTGTCTTTCTTTTTCACTTCCATCCCTCTCCCTCTCTTTCTCACTCTCTCTGTGTGCTCACTCTCTTGTTATTTGCAGTTTCAGTTCAACTCTACATACAATATTTTCATTACAGCTGGGAGCAGTGCTGTCGAACACCAACATCACAAAAATCAACATTTACTCTGAATTCTCTTCCTTTATTGCAGTAGCTGTTCATACAAAATATCTCTCAAATACAAAACGTAATTTCTTTTTCAACAAGTTCTACATACATATGAAAGACAAAAAGGTTGTTTGTCACAAAACTGTTACAAATGTCCTTTTACCTTTTCCAGATCAGCCACCTTTAGGGAACAGTTTTAGCCACCAATGCCGTGTTTCCACCGTGCGGCGCGGCTCTGCTTGACTTGACAGAGTCTGAAAGAGTGAAGCGAGTGAAGTTAGATGTCAAGTGAAGAGTGAAGTTCATCGTCCACCAAACAGAGGAATGTCTGCACTTCGTCAATTGTACAGTGTAGTGTACGCATTGAACAGCGCAATATTACGGGCTGCCACCTTTTTCAATCTGGGGCAAGTAAATGAAACAACTGCAGTCGCTATTGGCGTTATCTTGGCTATTTAAAATTGGCATGTTTATGCAGGATGTCCCGTGTCGCGCTAATGACATGGACCTGCACTGCCCAATCAGTGGTCTGTAGTGTTTTAACTCCACCTTCTAGTATCAGCTCAGCACGCTTGGAACCTGGACCAAGATGGTACCAAAAAGGTACTCGGTACAATCCCCAATTTTTGCTCATGATAAACGAAAGAAACCACTCGCATTTCCACTCGCATTGGATTAGAGACATTACGTCCTGTATGAATTTAGAAAAAATACATTACACTACCCAGGGATTTGAGAATACGTTTTACAAAATATGGCGCCCCTTCTTGACATTTTTTGAGAAACCAACTACAACAATATCAGAGTAGCTACCCCCTTCCCCTCTTTTAATTTATTTCATTCCATTCTATTTATGGATCTTTTTTTTTTTTTTTTTTTTTTTTTTTTATTCTTTTTTCTTTTTTTTTTGGTGTGTATTTTGTTTCTGCCATTCGTAACCCTTTCAACCTTTATGAATTATAATTTAGACTCTTGTAGGAATTTCTTAATGCTGGTTTGTTTATAATTGGGTGGGAGGGTGGGATATGGGTGGGGTATGTCCTCGTTAAAAAAAAAGGGGAAAATATGTATATTCCATCGTACAGTAATTGTTTTTGTAAATTTGTCATTCAATAAAAAAAAACCTTTGGACAAAAAAAAGAAACCAGTGGTGACTAGTGGAATGTAACAGTGTACAGTGTCAAAGTCACATGCTTTGTTTACCCATCATCAAACTCATGGATCTTTTAGTAAAACCATTCTTCTTGGATTGTATTTTTATCATCTTATGGTACCCGAAGCAACACACTGTCACTGTATCGTCTGAACATCTGCTTGCAATGTTACAGCAACATGCTATGACTCTTTCAGCTGTGTTAGCTTGTATTCAGATACAATTTGGATAATTTGTATAACTCCTCTTTCTTTTTGTTTCCCCGTGAACTACACTTTTCTAAGTGTCTTGTTATTTTACAAAAGAATTAACATCTAACTTCACTGTGTGTGTGTGTGTGTGTGTGTGTGTGTGTGTGTGTGTGTGTGTGTGTGTGTGTCAGTGTGAGAGAGAGTGTGTGTGTAACGTGTATAGTGTGTATGACTGTCAATTTAGACGGATAAGGGAGAGACTAGTGACTTTGATGAAACACCAGAGAGAAAGAAAAGGCCTGGAGGAAAGTGTCTGAAAATATATTTTTTAAATCTATCAACCAACTTTATTCTATGTCTTCTGTGTGGTTTATGTATCTGCATTTGTATTGTGTGCAATATGTAATGTACATGTTACTTAACATAAACAGCTTTGTAAGTATTGATCATTTTTGAAAACCTTCCTTTAAATCACCTTTAAATGTAGTTAAATGTGATCAAACTGAATTGGGCAGAGACAGTTATGTAGCCTATGTATGTAGAGAAAAGAACGAGACAGGAAATAACAAACAGAAAGAGTTTGTCCTCATGCCGGCTGTCTGTTTTCTTTTGACGCGTACACGAGTGATGGTTGTCCCACAAGCAAGCAAACAAAACGTCACAAATATGATGGAAACTCTCTTGTTTTACACATCTCTTTTCCTCTCCTCCTCTGTGCCTCTGTCATTCTGTCTTTTCAAAAATCCTAATGCTCTTGGCCTACTTTCCTAGAGGAAAAAAAACACTTTGGCACTAAAAATTGCATCCTCGCTCAGCTCATGACATGTAAGGAAACGGGTGATATCCCACACTGGTGGTTTGACTGGAAGAAAACCTCTGGGAGTCGAACATCAAGGACTGGAGGACTGAGAGAGAGAGAGAGATAGAGAGAGAGAGGAAAATGTCTGACATGCCAGATCTTTTTTAACGGCGCTATATCTGCCTAAAGAGGCCGCTTTCATCATTAACATCTGAAGTGCTTTTATATTTTTTATAAGCATATTTAGACGGTTGACAAAAAAAAACATGGAACACCCAAATCACCCCCGCAAGCACTGCTACAGAGGTGCGTGATATTGGGTTGGAGCGATGTTTACATTGCTCTGAAAACCCACACATCAAAGTGATTGATTGACGGAGCTATTTTATAGATAATAATATATAAAGTCCTTTCCCACAAGCTTATTTTGTCTAAACATAAATTAGAGATAATAAAGAATAGATTTTAAAGGGCAAGTTCACCCAAAAAACAACAACACATATTTTTCCACTTTCCAAACAGCGGTCACAAATTTAATTTAAAGCTATGTTTGATGACTGATTAGTATTGGCTATTTAGTGTTACAAGTTGTGACGGCCCAGAGCGTGTTGCCTTGTGCCTGTGTACTGTTGTTTTTCTTGTGCGCTTGCAGCTCTGTGGCTGAGGTGCTAACAACGTAACTGGGAGCACCTAGCCAGTCCTCCCAGTCTACTTAACGCCACCTGCCCAGACGCCAGTGTGCAGGAATCCCTTCACCCAGCACCAGTATGAGTTCACCTTTGTTTGGTTATTTCCTTTGTTAGACACAGACAACATGCACCACACATTGTTTATTACACTCATATAACACTGATCCTGACTTTCACACTTCATTGTCTTCATGTTTGCACTTTCATTTAATAAATGGCAGTTTGCTGTGCATCCCCCTCTTTTGGGATCCCGGACGAGCCCCCAACATGTTATGACCAGCTCACTGGCCACAATAAAAGAGGGAGATGCACAGCAAACTTAATTTTAACAAACCGCACCTCAGCCACAGACTTGCAAATGCACAAGATAAACAATAGTACACAGGCACAAGGCAACAGGCTCTGGGCCGTCACACAAGTATTATAATTGATGTCTGCAGGATGTAACAAAGCATTAACCCTAATTGAAAACCCTTTAGAACTGTCAGGAAATTGAAGTTACTTCTACCTACTGCAGCTATGCATGGACTCCAAAGCATCTTCGTAAATTGGTTAGACTGGTTTAAAAAGCAGTACCAACACAGTGCTGAATTGACTTTCATTAGGTGAGTTTCTTCTTTTTCTAATCATATTGAAAGTTTTTCCCTCCATGTTTTTTTCCTTTTCTCATCATTTTTTGAAGACTGGAAATAAATGGCTGCCTGTTGTCCTTAGGTCTTGAGGCCAGCATTATGTTTCATCCCCTTTACCCTTTGGTCATAACATGTTACCTCCATGCTACCTTTAATTGTAACAATTACCATTCCACACACTGTTATCTGCAAGCACCAGACAGCACATAGGCCTACTTGTGTAATCAAGAAGAGCAACAGACTGAAGTTGTGAAATCTGACCTTCTGTCCACCCAGTGCATTGGTATTATCCCTAATTATCACAACGAGCTTTAAAGAAACACAGACGTGCTGGTCAACCTACATGTTAAAGGACCTTATCTCAATCAATTTCCTATTGACTAATAAAAGACAACATACACCAGTAAAATTAGCGACTACTGTCATATATTTCTTTCCCCATAAGCCTTTATCCGATCAGACAGTCAGAGGATGAGGAATAGTATAAAAAAAAAAAGAATAAAAATAAAAAGGTTTCCCAGTTTTAAAATCTTACTTTATCTCCCCTTTTACTTATCTGGTAAAGAGAACGATAACAGGTCTTGGGGCTAAAATTAGTCTTTCTTGCTGCCATTTGGCCAGTGCTTGCATCATCAGTTGTAGGACTTTGGGTGGTTAAGAGAGCCTGCCAACGAAATACAGAGTATTGCAAGTAGTGCGGTGGAGTATAAAGGCATGTCATAATATGACAAAAGCAGATATATGGTTGAAAAACTGTGAAGTGGTTCCTTAAATGATGAGAAGAGGCACCTATTCTCTATATTCTATGTGTCCTTGGCAAATCATTTGATCCAAAGCACCATGCTAACATGTAGCCTTTCGTTAACACTATTTCATGTATAAAAGAGAACATGAACTTTAACACACAAATGAAAGCTAATTAAAAATTTGAGTTGCACAAATCAAAAGGAAGGTAGAAACTATTTTGTTACTGAAAAAAATAAAGATGACCAGATTGAAAACTGAAACTTATTAGACACAGACAGCAGTGCAGCAGTTCTTTTTGAGTCAACCCCTTCCAACTTTAGTTTTATGAGCAAAGCTGTAGTGCATAAGAAAGGAAGTGCTGCTGCTATTTTGTTTAATCATTTTTTCCAATGCAAGCAGATGTCTTGTGGGAATTCTGCTTCTTTTGAAAAAAAACGAGCACCATCGAGAAATGCCACGCTGGTAAATATTGAAAAATGAGAGTGCAGAAAAGCTGAACACAGGTGGCTAAAGACAAATCTCCAGCTTATTTATGACATCAAAAAAGTGTGACTTTGCATATGTGAAGATTTGAATTCCCTTGTTGTTGAAAGGTGCTATACAATGGAACTCGCCGTGTCTAGATGGTACTTCATGAAAAGGTTAAACCTATTATTACAAGAAAATAACTGGTTACGTAAGGGGGTTTCTGATCTACTTCTACATTATGAACTATCCAGACCATTCAGGTCCTCTGGGACAGGTCTGCTTACTGTCCCCGGAGTAAAAAGTAAACACAAAGAAGCAGCAAATATCTGGAACAAACTCCCAGAAAACTTGACGTTTGCTTCAACTTTCAGCTCTTTTATATCAGTGTTTAAAACTTTTCTGTTTGCTACTGACAAATCACATTTCATATCTTTCATTGCACTGTACTTTTTACTCTCTTCTTTTAGCTGTTTTATTTCATCTATTTTTTAAATTCTATTTCATTTTCTGTTTTATTTTAAATCCTATTTAAATGTGTCTTTTAATATTGTGTTTATTTCTGAATGCCTTTCATGTCATATGTAAAGCACTTTTATTTGCCTTGCTGTTGAAAGGTGCTATAGCCTACAAAGAAACGTGCCCTGCTTGGATACTACATCTTGAATCCAAGGTTAAACCTCTCATTACAAACTGGGTAAATGGGTTTGTAAATGTTTTTACCTTGAAACCGTTAGCCTTCAACATGCACTTTATCCCGACTTTCAAAATGATTATGTCACATATTACACTTTCTGCATGAAAGACTCTGCTGAACTCTTAACAGACAGAAGAAGCTTTACTTTAGAATATTCTACACCCACTTCATATGCCTATTAACAATGTTTCAATGCTTATTAGTGCACAAGCCAATCACTGAATAAATTCAGCATGTATTTTCAGTCATGATTCATTAGTCGCGCTGCAACACATTTGATAATCGCCTCACTATCACATAAAAGGCTGTTAGAAAAGCTTTATGTAAACGTCAGTCAGTACATTTCAGCACAGTGATCAAAATGCGTGAATGGTTTTTACAGACTTCCTCACTGTGCTGTTGCATCAGACGCATCATTCATTTCCAGTGAAGCGCTGCATTTATTTAGTTTTACCTCATCCAGCAGTTGTACATTTGTGTCAAACACGGGATTATATATCAAATTCAATGTATACATTTGAGCAGATGTATTAAAATATCCAATATCATGCATGTGATTAAAGGACTTTTACATTCCACTCGGGAAATGAAAGCTAGCAAGTAAGACTTATTAGTGTCCACTTTCCAAGCTACTTTTAGCTAGGCGTTACTTTTTGTCCCACATTAAAACTCAGAAAGGTGGGGTCTAGCTGGCATAAGTCTTGCTTTGCCAGACCCTCCTCCAAAGCGCGCTGGAGGAGGGTCTGGCTACTCCACATAGCATTCGGGGATGGGAGGAAAACATGCTCTGGTTTATTGGCATTTCTTTAAACCAATCACAATCGTCTTGGACAGAGAAAAGCCGCGGTGCAGCTGCAAAATAGGCTCGGAAGGAACTTGTTTGGGCGGAACGTGTTCGTTCAAAAGTTGTTTTAGTCATGCAACAGAAAACTGAGATTGGACAGATACTCTAGCTAGCTGTCTGGATTTACCCTGCAGAGATCTGAGGAGTAGTTAACCATAGTACTCATAAATCGACCGGAGTTTAAAATGCCAACACTAAGGAAGCCCAAGGCAATGGATATCCAGCCTAAATGAGTGAAATCTGGTGGATAACCGGCCAATCCCAGAAGTGGAACGTAAAGGATATAGACTAAGCTGGCGTTAGCTGTCTGTCCTTCATGTGTCCAATTGTGTTGATGGAAAATGATCAGACTTGTACTTTGACACAGGAAGCCGCTGTTCGTTTCTTGTTTCCAACCAACAGTCAACGTTGGTTTCTTTTAATCATGACCACAATTGTTCCCAAACCTTAACCATCATGACGACAAAGCTCTCCTAAACTTAGGGAAGTAGTCTCTTTAACCCAAAGTATTATCTTTCCTTAACTATGTATGTGTATTTTGTGCCTTATCCTAACAAAGCCTTACCCATAAAGTTGTTAAATCATGAATTTTGTCATGAAATTTGGAGGATGTATGAAAAAATACTCACAGCAACAGGTGGTCCTCCATAAGCAACACTGTGAACTACATCGTGATTTGAGATATGATGCAGAGTAACATAGATTTGCTGGGAGTGTCCAAACAATTGGGACTAAGCAACAGCTAACAACAATCAGTCTGATATAGATTTGGTAGAGATCTCCAATTTCCTCTGTGGCACCATTGTATTTTTTCTCAGTTAAAAATGCACAGACCACAATAAAGAGTCAGAAACCAGCTTACAGCTTACATGTAAGACTTGAAAGATCAACAAAATATTTTTTTTTGGCCCAGGATGCACCATCCACCAGAGGAAAAGATCTCTGGTGTACCAGCTACTAAAACAGAGCCTAACAGAAGCCTGGCTGCCTCAGGCAAACTGTGGCTACCCTGCTTCATCACAACAAACACTTTACAACAAATCAGACTGAGTTGCAGGTGATTTGGTTTTTGCTTTTGCTTTCCCTTATGCTGTCAGTCAGCTAAATCTAGAAGTTTACAGTGAGTTATAAAGTTCTCCAAAGTCATTGGTTCCTTATGCTTCTGATAAGCTGTAATCAAGAGTAATGGAGTGACACGTGTAAGTATAGTTTTGCTGAAGTATATTTGTCAAAGCCTGTATAACAAATATTATCTAATGAATAGTATCAACTAAGAATCAACAGTGCAGCTAAAGCCTGTCTCTGCTGTTGCTATTCAGCACCTGTTTACCTGCGTTTGTACAGTTTATTATAAGTAAGAGTACCCTTTAACATGGCCACTGGTTGGTCTTATTTATTGCATCAAAGTCTATAAATAACAGCAGAAATATACCAACTGTTCTGATGCTGGTGGCTGATTTAACACAGTATGTGTTGTTTTTTGTTCTATTAACAAAATTCTGACACATTCAGAGCACTTTGCACTCTAAAAATGTTGTGAAAATCGAGTCATCGTGAACAAAGAAAAACGCCTTACTCTTCCATGACCTCGGCTAAAAAAGAACGTAATTTCAGTGTTTACTAGCTTCAATTATTACGACACATAGATCCAGAGAGATGGGACATTAACCCCTACTGTGTGTATATGTGTGTGAATACGTTTGTGTGACTATACAACGCTTGCTTATACTGTGTGTGTGTGTGTGTGTGTGTGTGTGTGTGTGTGTGTGTGTGTGTGTGTGTAAATAGACAAAAATCCCTGAGGACAAATGATGAGGAGATGATATCTTGTGAAGTGTGCCCTTTAAAAATAGCAGGGTCGCTGTCAACTTTACTCAGCTTTCTGTTTCTGTGTGTGTGTGTGTGTGTGTGTGTGTGTGTGTGTGTGTGTGTGTACGCCCCTACATGCCACCATGATCTATGTGTGCACTATTGTGTGTGTTTAAGAGCACAACCCTTCCTCCACTGTGTATGTGTGTGTGTGTGTGTGTGTGTGTGTGTGTGTGTGTGTGTGTGTGTGTGTGTGTGTGTGTGTGTGTGTGTGTGTGTGTGTGTGTGTGTGTGTGTGTGTGTGTGTGAGTAGACAAGTAACAGCTATTAGGATCTGTCGTCATGCATGACTGAGCTCTACATGACCTGTGTGTCTGTGTGTGTGTGTGTGTGTGTGTGTGTGTGTGTGTGTGTGTGTGTGTGTGTGTGTGTGTGTGTGTGTGTGTGTGTGTGTGTGTGTGCATGTGTGTGCGCAAATAAACGTGTGTCTGCATAGAGGTATGAGGTGCATTTAACCAGAGCTCCTATGACGGAACATGGTAATGTGAAATACCGCCTCAGGGTGACACACACAGAGAGAGAGAGAGAGAGAGAAAGAGGGGGTTGGGGGGTAATAAAAGAGGAAGATGATGAAACAAAGGAGCAGTATAAAACAAATATCAACATTTACAGTATTTAACATTTACCATTTCACTATTACCATATTAGAATCTTGTATTTTCGGGAACTAAGTAAACATGTGTGTTTTGCTGACCTAATATTCAGACTGAATGGCCATTTAGTTACCCCGTCTTTATTCAGTGTTCTTGTTTGCTACATTTTGTGGATGCAGGAGATGATTTTGCCCACACATGTTACAACTGACTGATGGATTCAACTGCTCTCATATAACGTCAACACTAAAGGCTTCAGTATGCTATAGCAAAGCGCTTTTCTGGACTCTTACAGTGTCTTGGAATCCCTTATCAATGTTCAAATAAAGAGAGTTGAGGTTCCCACAACTTTTGTAACTTTCTGAAACACACAATTTTGACAATCAAAAGAAAAAAAACACAGGAGTCCGGTTGAACCTAGCTCAACTTTTGTTAACTGTTTAATAAAGATAAAATGACTGCCACCATTTGTTTGTGAGCATTATAAACTGCTGTGCAATGTTTTGGGTTTCTGATAAACCTTCAAACTCCATTACCAAACTGAATTTATAGACCATATTTAATCATCCCACCTGTACCTGGTGCAACATACCAAGTGCAGCCCCTTGCATTCTTTAAATGCAAGGCTGTTTTCAGAAAATTTACCTTTTGTAAAAAAATTCACAACGAGGTGTCATGATAAAGGAAAAGAATAGATTAAACTCAAAGATTTCCACGTCAGGCTGTGTCCAAACAAGATTAAGCATTTTCACAGCAGCTCTTTCTACATATAGCACACATGTGTAATTAATAACACTTACGATGGCTGCATTTCATTTAGATGATCTAGTTCCAGTGCCCTGGTATCATGCATGCTTGCAAATGAACACCTTTGCTTCAAATGCTAAGACATATCAAAATGTTTGAGAAGTGGGCATCGATTCAGAGGTATGAAAAGAAGCTACTGCTTTGGCTGGATGAAAAACTGTATTGGAAACATTTGACTTGATGGTGGCATTAGATGAAAAGTTAAAGGTCCAATATGTATTATATTTACTGTAATAAATCCAAAAATGACCCCAATGCGTCATCAGATATTAAGGAAACATGCTAAGTTGAAATACTATCTTTTCTGACTACAATGCTAATGCCAGTATTTTGTCCTTTTGAAATTTCCGTTCCGTGACGGAATTTCTGTTGGTGATTTGGCCTGTGAGTTGTTATCAGCTGCCCAGTTTGACAGCCAGGCCGGGTTGCCAGATATACCTGTAAAAACGCAAACCCAGCGCGCTACAGCTATAATGTACAGTGTTAGTACAGCCATGAAAGCAGCAAACAAACAAACGGGATCAACGGAGATAAATTCTACCCGACCTATAAAAAACCCTGGAATGTTTCTAACAGTTGCATGACCAGAGACGTAACAAACCCCTTTATAAATATTGGAGATATATTTGAAAGATGGAGACAGCTTAGAGCCCAAAAGGATGCCGAGTTGGCTAATTTCCTCCTGAACAGGTAAGCATTAGCTTCAGGCTAATTTATCACGGCTACAAGGGACGGGCATTTTATGTCATTTCAACATTTGTGTACTCACATTGAATTATATAGCTACGGCTGTAAACAACATGTAGACTGTTCAGCGGCCATAGCCGACAACGGTGAGTTATTTTAAGCCAAGAGAGGGGGGCTGTAAATCGGGAAGAGAGGACCGAGGGTTTGCAGTGTGTTTAGCGATTGTTGCGGTAATTCTAAGTCAATAAAGTGTGTTCAGTCAGGTGGAGAAGACGGCAAGGTAGTGTTATTTTTAGCATTTCCTACCGTAATTCTAAGCCTAGGAAGTGTGTCTGTCCGTCGAGTGGAGAGGACGGCAAGGTTGTTCCCAGGGCTGGACTGGCCATCTGGAATACCGGGCATTTTCCTGGTGGGCCGGCGCACTTTTGGGCCGAATCACCGATGTAAATAGGCCTTTTTTATTTTTGGGCCGGGCCGGCCCATAAAGAACGCACAGCGGGCCATTGGTTAATTGTCTCTAGGAACTCCCTTCCCCACTCCCGTCCCTGAGACATGAGCTGTAATAGTTATGCTGGAAGTTTAGCATTCACGTTAAAATTGACAAACGACCACCAAAGTGCAAGAGTGGTGCAGAGAAATTACGGGAGAAAAATATTAAGAATCTACAGGCGGATTCCTCAAAATGTGCCAACATTTCTGACATATTTGGGGCTGTAGTAGCTGCTTCAACATCAGAATTACCTGAAGAGGAAGGAGAGGTTGCTGGCTATACAGAGAAGCAGAAACAGCATCATGACAGGGAATTAAGCCGAGGAGGAGGAGAGTGACCATGACAGGGCCTTGGGAGCGAGTGAGGAAAAGATGGAATTTACCACGATGTGGTAAAGAGTAGGCAAATAAACAGGGACTCTCAGGAAGGGAGGGAGGCTGTGTGTGTGTGTGTGTGTGTGTGTGTGTGTGTGTGTGTGTGTGTGTGTGTGTGTGTGTGTGTGTGTGTGTGTGTGTAAGTAAGTAAGTAAGTAAAATTTATTTATAAAGCGCTTTTCACAGATAAAATCACAAAGTGCTGTACAATAGAAGAGGTAAAACAAACAATGTAGAATGTGTATACATATGTGAAATTAAAGTGACACTAGTGAAAACCCATCAGCCAAAAGCTTTCCTAAATAAACATGTTTTCAGATCCTTTTTAAAAGAGACAACAGAGTCTGCCAGACGCATGGACAGGGGCAGGGCGTTCCATAGTCTGGGAGCAACAAACTCAAAAGACAGGTCCCCTCGGGTCTTATAACGAGTCTTAGGGACTACAAGCAGGTTCTGGCCAGCGGACCGAAGAGTCCGGCCAGAGGAATCTGACTTCAAAAGGTCCAGGATGTACTGTGGGGCCTGACCGTTTAAGGCTCTGAAAGTCAGCACTAAAATCTTAAAATCAATCCTGAATTTTACCGGGAGCCAATGGAGAGCCGACAAGACTGGAGTGATATGAGACCTTCGAGGAGCACCTGTTAAAAGCCTAGCAGCAGAATTTTGAACAATTTGCAGTTTGTTCAGGGCAGACTTATTCAGACAAGTAAAAACAGAGTTGCAGTAGTCCAGTCTTGTTGATATGAAAGCGTGAATTATCATTTCCAGATCCTTTTTGACAATATTTTGCGTATTTTACAGATGTTCCTAAGATGATAAAAGCAATTTCGGACGAGCTGTTTTGAGTGTGTCTCCAAAGACATGGCCTGGTCAAACACAACCCCAAGTTTCTGAGGCTGGATTTGACAGAGGGGCCCAGAGAGCCAAGGTGCTGTTTGATCAGCGGGATCTTATGGTCTGGAGCAAAGATCAGCGTTTCAGTCTTGTTTGAATTTATCTGCAGGTAGTTAGTGGCCAGCCAGTCTTTGATGGAGGACACACACTCTAGGAACAGAGACAAACGATGGAACTCAGCGTCATTAAAAGAACAATACAACTGGACATCGTCGGCATAGAAATGATACGATACATCCTTAAAACAACCAATAATTTGACCAAGTGGCAAAATGTACAGTAAAAAAACAAAATAGGACCCAAAACTGACCCCTGTGCCCTCCGCAGGACAAATTGGACACATCCGACTGTACATTGTTTACAGCAACATTAAAGGTTCTGTCATGAATATAGGAAGAGAACCACTGAAGTACCGATCCCGAGAGTCCCATCTCATTATGAAGCCGATTGATCAGTATACTGTGATCCACAGTGTCAAAAGCAGAAGTCAAATCAAGAAGTACAAGTACAGTGTAGCGGCCAGAGTCTGATGCCATCATCACATCACTAGAGACTTTGATAAGGGCTGTTTCAGTAGAGTGTAATTTTCGAAAACCAGACTGAAAAGTATCAAACAGGTTGTGCTTCTCCATAAAGGAGGTCAGCTGGCATGCCACTACTTTTTCCAAAATTTTAGAGATAAATGGAAGTTTAGATATGGGCCTGTAGTTATTAGGTTCTGAAGGGTCAAGATTGGGCTTTTTAAGGATCGGGTTTACCACAGCATGTTTGAAGTAGCCAGGGACTGAGCCAGATCTAAGTGACATGTTAATTTTTTTTTTTTTTCCACACAGGGGCCGACAATATCAAACATTTTCAACAATAAAGTTGTTGGGACAATATCAGCGGGGCTCAAGACGGTTTCATGTTTCCTGTTATGGTCTTCACATCCTGTAGGCTGACAGGAGTGAAGGAAGACCAAGACGACACCGGTGAAAACTCAGTAGAACAAACACTGATGAGTGGAGAATTAACACTGGCCCTAATGTCATGTACTTTGTTCAGAAAAAAAACGACAAAAATTGTTACAGTCCTCATGTGTGTACACAGGCACAAGAGGAGCTGAAGGTGCAATAAGATTTTCAATGGTGTCAAACAAGACTTTTGGATTCTTCTTATTTCCTGACACAAGGTTAGAAAAATAAGCTGAGCGAGCCTGCTTTATCAATTCATTCAGATCCAGCATCATGTCTCTTAAATAGAGTCTGTGTACCTCTAATTTAGTGGCTTTCCACAGACGCTCTGTCTTCCGACATTTTCTCCTAAAACTACAAATGTTATCATTTATCCATGGGAGGGCCTTTTTCTGTGACCCTGAGATCTTTCTAATAGGCGCTACCATATCCAAAACCGACAGACAGTGGTTGTTGAAACTTTGCACAAGTGAATCAACATCATCACATTCAAAAAAGGGGCGAGAGTCAAAAGAGGCAGAGAACTCACTAGCTGTTGTCTCACTAATGATGCGTTTTTGTATTACAACATTACAGACAGTAGGCATCATGGTAAGCGACAGATTAAAAGAAATACAGTAGTGGTCACTAATTTGAAATTCTTCAACACTTAGTTTATCAATGTTTAGGCCACAAGAGAATACCAAATCTAACGTGTGGCCTTTTTTATGCGTGGGACCAGAAACATGCTGTACAAAGTTAAAAGAATTCATAATAGTCAACAGTTCAGCTGCAGTTGAACAAGAGGGATCGTCAACATGCAGATTAAAATCCCCAAGGACTAAAACGCGATCTAGTTTAATGATGGACGTTAAAAACTCAGAGAACTCGTCAAGAAATGAACGTGCAGGACCAGGAGGTCGGTAAACTAAAACACAGTAAAAGGGGTGTATTTGTGTGCATGAGTGCGTGTGTGTGTGCGTGTGTGCGTGCGTGTGCATGTGTCACATCATAACGACAACAAGCAGTTTGGCTGTAACATTAAAGTTAGTGGCTGTCAGCTAACCTAACTGTTTAAGCTTACATTGAGAAGGGTTATGGTTATGGTTATTGTATTTTAGCCAAACAACATATAGTTAAAATTAACAGTAAACAGTTTTTAAAGTTGCTAAGCCAATATTAAGCAAAATAGTAATAATAACAATAATGGAAATACAGTATCAAATATCAATAATAAAAAATTATAAAAATTCCATAAATATACAAATCATAACTCTAAGAATGAATGAATTATTTAAGCGTAAGATCAACAGATAAGTCTTGAGACCCCTCTTGAAGGATCCAAAATGATCACATGAACACAGAACACTAGGCAACTCATATCATAGAATACATATTTTAAGAGGACTGTTTGCAGGGAATGGGTCTGACCAATCACGGTGGGTGTGGGCCGCCTGGGCCAAAAATGCCAGGGCCGATTTGTTTGTCCCAGTCCAGCCCTGGCGGTTCCTACTGTAATTCTAAGCCGAAAAAGTGTGTCTGTCAGTTGGGTACAGAGCTCCACGTGAGCACGGGCTTCTATGACTGTCAATATAGCCAGCATCTAACGTTAGCTACTCCGCTGTGCTGTGAAGTAATGTCTGGCTATGTGAGGAGGGGGGGCAGGGGAGACGACTCTCTCCAATATTTTGAATTTGTACTGCAGTAACTTTTTTAAACACTAGCTGTCAGTATTACATATTGCACCTTTAATTGAAGAGAACAGTTAAATTAATACAATTTATCCTGAGGGGACAATTGATGTGCATATGAAATATCATGGCAATCCATTCAATAGTTGTGACATTTTATTAAAAAAAAACACAAATGTCAAGAGAAAAGGGTAGGGCATCACCAAAATCAGCAGGCTTCACCCTCTGGGAACCATGAATGAGCATTAAAAATTGCATGGCAATACATCAAGTAGTTATTGAAATATTTAAGTCTAGACCAAAGTGGTGGACTGACAGATCGATATTTGCCATCCATTTCTATTAGCATGGCTAAAAATCAGGTTTTATTACACTTAGGCAGATGAATGCAGTCTAAAAGGAAGTTTTTATTAGAAAGGAGTATAGTAGGGGAGTATAGTAGTTGTACAAAAGAGAGCAATATGGAGGTAGAGAAGAAGTAAGTAGGGGAGGTAAGAAAAGGAGAGAGGCGCTGAAGGATAGAGGAAACTCTCTCTGTTAGTCATACACACACACACACACATACACACAATTAATATGCAACGCCCCGATTAAAATACAGAGATACGAAACGACCTACAAAATTCTGCCAAACTGACTGCCCTCCCTGCTGCCTCGTCTTGTTTCACTCCCACTTCACTCCTTGTCTCTCCCACCTGTCTGTCTCTTATTGCTCCTGTCTTTCATCACTCCCTCCACTCTGTGGCCAAAACCTGTCAGAGGTTGAATCAATGACGAGACGTCTGAGGGTATCTCTGTGTCTCTTTGGATGTGTGTTTCTGAGGTCTGACTGAGATAAAATGTCACATTGTGAAAAGAAATCTGTACCTATATGTATTTCTTCCTCATTATGGAGACATTTTGTGATTGTATGGTTTAATGTGCTCGGCCTTGCTCTTATCTCAGTATTTCATACATCAAAAAGTGTGAAAAAACACGTGTGTGTGTGTGTGTGTGTGTGTGTGTGTGTGTGTGTGTGTGTGTGTGTGTGTGTGTGTGTGTGTGTGTGTGTGTGTGTGTGTGTGTTTCTTTGAGGATGCTAACTAGTGGATGCTAAATAATGCAGCATTCTGCCGAATGCCTCTCCTCCCCAACAACATCCCCATTAGTGATTCAGGGTTTGATAATGTTAATGCTTTTAACACAGTCACTCCTCATTCACATCAAACTGGAGAAAATAGCAGGGCTGGAGAGGCATACAGTATACACAAATATGGGCAGAGGCAGAACCACATAGACAGACTTGTACCAAACCACAGCGCATACATAGAGAGACAAAGACATGCAGAGATACTCACAGAAACTGACAGATACATGCAAACATATAAGCTGGATAAGAAAGAGGTTCAGAAGAGCAGGGCTATTGATCTTTTTTTAATTATTATTTATTAGTCCATACAATCTAATCAAATGGTCTTTTTTTCTGTGTGTTTCTGCTGTGCCATTTTTAATTGTTCGTAGCATGTATGTTTGCCAGGACTATCTGATAAAAGATACACTGAAACACAAGAGACTTTACTGTTAAATAAAAGAAAAAATGAACTAGCTGACCGGCTATCAAAGAGGTTAGAAGAGCTGCGCATGTGACCCGGAAGGTCTTCAAATTGCAGCTAAAGAAGCAGGTTGTCCAATTTCCTGAGCAGTGTAACTCCACTTTTGGAGGGGGGAGGAAACAGATGTGCTTCCTGTGATACACACAATGTTGTCAGCAACTGCTCTTCACCTGCAACTGCTGAGATTCCCCAAGAGGTCATGACAATGAGTGGAGATCCAAGATCCCACCGACCTGCAGTAGTTACAAGGATGTGATCCCTCACTGACTTCCCACCCTCAAACAGTGCCAACAAATCAGATACGAAATACAGACACGTGAATCTGCAGGATGACTTCACGACACGAAAACAAACTGTGGTGCAAAGAGAAAAGAGCGTGGCTGTATCAAGAGAGGGGGATTTGACGCAGAGAGTCATTTTCTACCAGTGGCCAACTATGTTACTGCAACAAAAACATGGACCAAAAACTTTTTACCTATAGACCTCCCGTTAAAGGAGAATTCCGGGCAATTTTTACATTAATCTTGATCGCTATAAATATGCGTGTACTTTTGTTTGAAAAAACCCCGACCCAAATCGGTGCAGGCAACATGGAGTAGCTGCAGCTACAAGCTTCCACTGAGCTAAAATGGCAGTTGTCAGGGCAAGTTTTAGAGTGCCTTTGTGCCTCTTTTTTTTTTGGGGGGGGGTTTCCCTTTATTAGTAGTAGAGACAGTGGATAGACATGAAAGTGGGAGAGAGATGGGGGATGACACGCAGCAAAGGGCAGCAGGTCCGGATTCGAACCCGCACCACTGCAGGACTCAGCCAACATGGGCTGAACGCTCTTACTGGGTGAGCTAGAGGCCACGCCACCTTTGTGCCTCTTAACAGACACCTTGGCATCCTTGCTTCTGATTTCTCCCGCCTTCGTCGCCTTCATCGCTTCCCACTCCCGAAAACAATCCAGTGAGCGCCCGGTGGTCTGGCTATGTCCTCCAGAGGACAGGTCATGCGTTCACGACGAAAACTTGAAGTTTATTCCCCCTCAAAAATAGGTCATTGAGCACTGTAGTGGTTATGACCATATCAGTGACTATGTAACTACATGGAAAATTAGAGAAGGCTATCTATAGTCTCGCGCTGAAGTCCTGGTGTAGCAGGAAAAGGTAAACAGTGTGCAGATCGCTCTGAGAAGCAAGGTCGTGCCTGCTATCACGGCTAAGGGAACTACTACACCAATCGACACTGCCAAGACTCCTACTCACCAACACCAGATCGATCACACACAAAATGGATGAGCAACAAATAGACACGGAACTGCTGCGTGATATTTTGACTCAACACACTTATCACGGACGGCAGCTAGCAGCTAACAGCTAACAACTAGCAGCTAACAGGACGAGCTAACTACCAGCAGAATCGAGACAGGGTAGGTGAATTAAAACAATGTCTGAGTTGAAAACGCATCTTGTTGTCACGTAAGGGCCCTGTTCATGTTGCACAGACATTTTAATTCCATTTTGTGTCTGTTAAGAGACACAAAGGCACTCTAAAACTTGCCCCAACAAATGCCGTGTCGGGGTTTTTCAAACGAAAGTACACGCCTATTTATAGCGTATATTCTCCTTTAACTAGACACCTTGAATGACAAATATGGTCAATTATTACTCTGTATGAATCATTTTAAATCAGGAAGGGTCGAATCTTGCCTTGAAATTCATCATAAAGTCCATGGCCCACTATGTGTCCAGTTGGCAACACAATTTAGAAGTAAATCAGGTGGAGAAATGAGCTTGTTCGTGATATGTACTGTATGAGTCATTTTTCTTGGAATGAATCCTTGGATTCCGGTATCAACTCCCATAATACACCAGTGCCTTTCAGAGTTTTTCCTAATGAAAATATTATCTGTGTAACAGAAAACCACAGTTTATAGGAAATGTGGTCATAGTTTATTTTAAATCACAATACTAACAATGATGTTAGATGCCAATCATCAACCATCCACCATGGTGGCATTTGTTTCTACTATCAATGTACAGATGTTTAAAATTCTCTACATGGCACTTGCAGCATCTTACAGCTGAACCAGTAAGCAGCGCAGTTCAACACTTTGTTTACAGGCAAAGGCAGTAATGCCTGACTTCTAAAATGAGGCAATAGAAAACCAACTCACATCGCAGCAAAGAGCATTAAAATGCAAAACCGTGAAACCGGCATGCGTTTTATTCCCCCTTGTTTGAATTTCGGGCCGCGCTCAGCAAATAAGGTGAAAAGAATGAGCTCCCGATTTTAAATACAGAAAAAAAGTGACAGAGAAAGACTTTATCTTTTCAAATGACTGAAATTCAAATGAACTCACAGAGCAGAAACAGAAAAATGTGTTCAGTTTAAACTGCCTGAAGCAGAAAGGGAGAAATAAACATGCTCTGCACGCTTCCTTTTGTTATTCCTCCCTCTCTTTTGGTTTGAAAATGGAGCATCTTTAGTGGAATTCTACATCACTGTGACATTTTAAATTTATAGAGAAAACAATATAAATGAAGTTCAGTAGTTTTCATTGTTTCAGATACAGTATTGTATTATTTAACATCCACACCCAAATTTGAAACGCAATGACTGCTTTGTCTCATTTTATATTCAGAGATGCTTTGTGTGCGCTCCCTTCTAACTTACTGTTTAACTTATTTATTGTCTTTTTAATCATTTGTCTACAGGCACAGGAATATTGTAGTTTCCACTATCGAGGAACCGTGCTGCTCGGATCACTGTATGTCCCTCTTAATTAGAACGTCTTCGAAATGTGTTAAAACTGTAACTTAAATGTAAATAATTTTATTTCCAAGGTCACCTTACTGCGAGGTTTTCTTCGACACCGTTATGCTGCTGTGATACGGAGAGTATCAAGGTTAAACCGTTTTGATGTTTTCAGTAGGTGATCTCCCTCTCTCCGTCTCTCTGGTGATGCAACCTCTCCTCACTCCTTGCCAAACGGTGCTAACTAGTACAGAGACTCTGGGACCGCCTCCCGCATGCCTTTTCCTTTTCTTTTTTCCTTCTTTATGAGAGTTTTTTTCTCCTCTGCATGCGATTCAAATGCCCTCCCTAGAAGCACGCGGAGTGCCGAGCGGGCCAGACAAATCTGACTGAGTTGTTTATCACAAGCGCTTGAATGTCAACTTGGCAAAACCTGCAGCTATAGCTGTTGTGAGGGGAGGAATGAGAGTAATTACACAGACTGACAGACATAAACACACACAAAAAGCTTGCAAGAGATGCAACAGCGCAATCAGAGACACAAACACACACACACACAGTGTTTTTTTATGATAAATAGACCGAGGCGATGCTTTCATGTTGTCTCTCAGTTTACTGTATGATGAAGCCATTCATTCTCTCTCTACCTTTCCCTCTCTTTACTTTATGCCTCTTTCTTGCAATCTCTTAGCCTTCTTTCTTTCTCTCTCTTTTTCCATCTATTTCCCTTTTTCCTCCTCTCTCCCTTTCCCCTTTCCCCTATGTTTCTCACTTTCTGGTTCAATGATTAGAGACTTCAAATTGCCACTGAATTTCATCATGAAACCCCACTCTGCTCCTACTGCCCTTGTTGCCTCCTGCCAAACACACAGCGATATGCTAGCACACACGCAAGTTCATGCTAACATGCCACCAGAACCTTTTTATTCAGGGTTTCTATCAACACACCCATGTCAAAAAACGGCTATAGAAAAAGGGGCTCTAAAAGAGAAACAACAAAAAGAAAATTGGAAGTTTCTTATTTGCTAAGAGCGAAGAAAATATTTATTGAAGCGTCTGGTGCACACAAATCCATAAAAGCACACACAGCAGAGGGAGATAAAAATGACTGCAAAAGAACATTCAAATAGGCAGGCAATGTGTTTCGAGCTCAGTGCTCTCCCTCCGGCTGCAGCTAACCACTTTTCACCCAAACATGCATATATTCAACCAAATTGACATGCAGGTACAATCACTAAATACTCCTGGATGGTCCTCTGGGTTTCAGAATAGTATTTCAAAATATCACACCCATTCATTCTTATATCACCAGCCAAATGCAAGTAAAGAAATATATTTCATTGAAATACAAATCTATCTTTTTAGTCACTTCTTGCTTTGACTAATTCAGGCACAACTTTGATTCATCCGTTTGCCAGATCTCATCAACTGGCAGGTCTTTCCAGTGAAAAAATCCTTGTGATGAGTGTTACACCTCCAAAGGTGGGTTGTTTAAACATAGGATCAGAGTTACCATGAGCAGTCATATCTGTGGCTAAATGAGTCACTTCACTCCAGTTTTTATGCACAGAACAATCTGGATCTCCTGGTCAAATCAACGCTGAGGGTCCACAGGGGACAATACTCAAGTTGTGGCATGAATACTTGATAACTCCATGGATGCAATGCCAAAATGTTATATTTTACTAGGCATTTTAGACAATTATACAGGTATAGTGAAGGACAATATTATTATTATTTCATTTTTGTTGGTTTGCAGTTGGTTTTTTTTTGTGGGGGGGGCTTTTTATATCGCAAAACCTAAATATATATCACATAAAACATCAGTTGAATTACAATGTATGTGATAGTGACTTTTGTGGCCATCCACCTCTTAAGAATATTAGATATCTCTAGTGTGCAAATGTGATGTTTTGATCCAGTGGTAGTACTAACAAGAAGGGTTTATCCTCTTGGGAGCATAAATGTACTAAATGTAATGCAATCTGCACTTCACCGTTTGGCGTTTGTTTTGTACAAAATGGCTAATTTGGGGACCTGGAGGAAAGGGCAGGTCATCTCTAAAAACATCAGGAGTTATTTTCTGGGAACAATTTCTATCCACAGCAGATTTTGTGTAAGGCAGGTTGAGTTTCTGAAGCGTCAGACTGACACTGACAGACAAATGTCTCTCAGACCATGGCCACTAACTGTAAAAAAAATAAATAAATAAAACCTACTTGAAAGCTTAGCTGGAAGCTTTAGTTGTTGAAATTACATTTTGGTGTTACAAGTGAGGTCACTTCATTGTTGCGCTGTGTACAAAAGGAAATGGGTCACACATCTGACGCAGACCTGAACACTTTGTGATATCATTGTGTTGGCATTTACGTTCACACACTGGTCAGCTGGCCTTCAGCTATCTTTAGCACATGTTAGATCTTCACTAAGGATTTCCTCCTGCTCGTGTGTGTGTGTGTGTGTGTGTGTGTGTGTGTGTGTGTGTGTGTGTGTGTGTGTGTGTGTGTGTGTGTGTGTGAGAGAGTGTGGGATTTCTCAAAACGTGAAGGTTCATCCTCTGTGGATCACACATATCTGCAGCTGATTTTGTGACTGTTGAGTGTGTAAATAAAACCAATACTCAACTGATCTATTCTAACTTTAACACTTGAGTAGAGTTGGTCATCCAACTTGTTTCTGCAACAGCCAGAGTACTGAAGTGAAGTACTTTAAATCATTGTTGTCCAGCTGTGGACAGGTCACAAGTTTCCACTGGCTCAACAGGAAGGCAGAGGTTACAGGGTTTCACAGTGCTCTGTGTATGTGTGTGTATTACATGCTGCTACTGTTTCAATAGGAGGAAGTCAGTGTGACCCTACACAATTGCAAAAAAATAAAAAATAAAAGAATCCCTGATTTTTTTGCATTTCACCCTGCTCACGTCACTTTGTTGAGTTGTCATGTACTCACATTGACTGTCCTGTAGGCCATTATGGGTGATTCACAAGAGAAAAATGAGGTTGATGATTCATTCCGTTCATTCTAGGTGAGAAGAACGCTGCCTAAAGCAAAGAGCTGGAAGAGACCAAACTTTCCCAGACCAAACAAGGGACACAGATATGGTGGAAAAGCAGAAGCATTAGAAAAAAGGAGAAAACATGCAAAGACAATATCCATCAGATGTTACAAGCTCACATATTGAATGCATTTCTGTATCGGAAATCCGTGCACATCTCTCTCGCTCCTTTTTTGCCACTAAGTTCAACCTTATAATGCTCTCTCTATAGAGGGATCCCTCCTCGGTTGCTTTTCCTGAGGCTTTTTCCATTTTTTCCCATTAAACCTCACTTGTTGATTTAACTGGGGGCCACTGTAAGTAAGTAAAGTTTAATTTTATTAATATGGGCTGCTGCTGCTGCTGCTTTGTATTAAGTCAAATATTAAGTAAGTGTTACTAGTATACATTTAGAATTTAATTACTAAGATGTGATCCAGTAGTATAATTATTTTATGATTAAATAAAATTACCATGAAAGTGATTAAAAAAGAAATGGCCCTAATACACAAATTGAGTGAGGAAAAAAATGCTGTCTGAATAAAAAACTAATTTCTTATCTCACTTTCGCTCTATCTGTCTCTCTCCCTTGTCCTTCAGTGGCCTTGTGACATGCATTACCCCTCTTACTTACTCTCTCGCTTTCTCTCTCTCCACATGTCGGTTTCACATTGCTTGCAGTTTCTCTTCTTTATTCAGTGAACTTGATGAATATAACCAGAAACGCTGAGTTTTCTCTTTCAGTGACTGTATTCCCACACTCTCCCAAATCACCTGATAGAGCAGGTTGAAATAGAATTGAATTCAACAGAATACAACAGAATACTACAGAAGACTAGACTTTAATGGATAAAACCGAAATCCATTAAGTGGATGGCAGCTTTCTCTAATAAAATCTCTCTCAATATATTCTCCTGTACAGGTTATTCCGTAATGTAATTCAGCCAGAGGAACAGAGCCAGCCATGCATGACTGACCGGTGGACCAATAGGATTACACAGACAGTAGATTTGGAAGCTCCTTTCAGTTTCACACTGCAAAATCTCTTAAGAACATCTCTGATCTGTCTGAAGTCAAATGCACATTTCTCTCTTAATCCCATCCTTCTTTTCTCTCCTTTTGTTAAATTCTGCACCTAATGTTTATTTTTTAGCCAGAGTTAGTGTCATGGCTGCATGATCATGATTGTTAAGTCCACCACTTTGATCCAGACTGAAAACAGCTGTTGAATAGATTGCCGTAACATTTTCTACAGAAATTCATGTTCCCCAGAGGATGAATCCTTCTGACTTTTGTAGTCCTTAGTTTTCCTCTAGTGCCACCATTTAGGTTGACTTTTTTTATATAATGAAATATCTCAACAACTATTAGAAGGATTGTCATGAAATTTAGTACATACACTCATGTTCCCTTCAGGGTGAACTGTAATAAAACTTCATCTCCTGATGTTTCATCTAGCACCATTATCAGGTCAAGTTTCAATAGATGTAGATGTGTTCTGTTCCACTATTAGCCTAGAAATCTAGACGCACCCAAGCGGCAGCAAATGTAATTTGCAGCCAGGGTCGTCTAGCAACTCTCCGTTGGCTTGCGAGCTGAAAAAACCAAACTCTAGTCAGGCCAATCACATCGTGTACAGAGTCGGTGGGAGGGCTTAACATAATGACAGCGAGTTGTGACGGTTCCGCGTGAATTCCCTGCTACTTGAAAACAAAGAAGATGGCTGCTGCTGCTGCTGCTGGCGAACAGCGGTCTTTTGAATCGGCTTTGGCCGCGACTCTGGAAGACTTGGAGTTAAAGGAATACGCCACCGTTTGTTGAAATAGTGCTTATCACGGTCTACCCTGGCTGTAGATAGGTGGGCCAACGCATTTTTTGTCTCAGTGCAAGTAATTACGTTGTTTTTTTGTCTTTTGTTGGCTCACTTTTACTCACAACATGCTAACCGGCAACATAGGATTCCATTCACTACGCTAACTAGCGGCGGCGCTGCCGGTGTTGCACTGGACTAAAACAATGCGTACACAAAAAATGCATTGGCCCACCTATCTACAGCTAGGGGAGACTGTGATAAGCCCTATTTCAACAAACGGTGGCGTATCCCTTTAAGCTTTCCTTTGAAAAAAAAAACTAAGAATGGCACTGAAGTCATTCTTTAAAAAGGAAGATGTGTTCGGAGTTTTGCCCACTGGATATGGCAAAAGTTTAATCTATCAAATAGCGTTGCTCTGGTGGGTTGTAGCACTATCCTATTGTGTGCAGAGGGAATCTGAAAGACAACCATTTATCCCGCCCCTCAGATTGAGCCCTGTCAATGGTGAGTTCTCAGACCCAACATCTTGATGTGGGTCTGGCTTGTCAGGTTATTCCACTATAGGATGCTCAAATAATGTAAATAATGTCCTAATAATTACTGTTGAAGTAAACACATTAGCTTTACTGACATGGCTTCCTGCCCCCTATAATGGAACAGAGCCGTCGTTAATGTTATTAGTTACACCCATGTTACACCTTTTCCTGCTATGCCAAGCCGAGATGCACAAATTTTCTGACTTTCTGTCCCTTGTGACTGTAGGGAGGGTTCTTCTTAAGACTGTCTGAGTGTGTAACAAATTCTCTTCAGCTTTCATGATTTACTTTTTTATTTCAGTTAATTGTATACTCTCATGTTCACATTATTACTTTTGGCTGACCCTTCCTTTATTTGTTCAGCTCAGCTCAATTTGCTGCTTTGGTATCAGTGGATCATTCTGTTGTATTGTGATTCTCCAAAACTAATAAATACTGATTGAGTGTCTGGGTGTGTTTGCTGAACTCCTCTGCTCTCTTTCCTCTCCTGATATTCAGCAGTGAGACTCCATTATGTGGACTTTCTGTCCCAAAACAGATTATCTAATTCTGATTCTCTGAACAGATTCACTAAGAACTGAGGGGGTTGATACAGCTTTCAAGCCAAACTTTTACATGCTACAAATCCTCTTCCTCTCCCTCCCCATTTACACAAATCCTCACCTCTATCTCCTTTTTTGTTCTTTCTCCTCCCACAGTTAATACTTTTAATATACTTTAAAGAGGCTTTGCATTTATGCAGTCATGACAATCCACTGGGGAATTTTTTGTACAAAAAAATTGTAAATATATAACAAACCAGCCATAAAAGTATGAAGCAGTCGGCGTTGTAGCTTCAGTTCAGTGGGCCTTTTGTATTTTTAGTTAAATAAGTAGCCTGCAGGCAGGTTTACAGGCTGTAATCTAGTGATGTAAAATATGAAGTGGAAAGTTCTCAGAATCTTGTATAATAATAATATACTCAAACGTTTATCTGGTGCACCACAGCGATTACATCATTCTGAAAGAAGAAAACTGAGCTAATATCTTGTGAAGTGCCCCAGTTGTACAAAGTTTTAAAAAGAAAAAAAGTCCACAAAGTTTCAGCCTTCCTCCTCCTCACAACATCTGTGTGTGTGTGAAAAACAGCTAAACAACAACCCGAGAGTCCCATCACCAACAGCAGAGTTCTGTTATGACAACTACGCACTCTGGCCACGACGCTGACCAAGCAGGCACGATTCTATTTGTGTCCAAAGGGTGCGTCCAGATGGAGGTGTGAGAGGTGAAAGGTTGTCTTGTGTTCATGTGTGCGTGTCAAGGTTTGCTGGATTCCAGAAGTAAAACGTGTTGCTGATGCAAAGATTAAAAAAGCATCACACGCCTTCAATGTAGGCCTATTTAATAATGAATTTAGGCCAAAATGACTACAGGCAAGAGTGATAGAATTTGGTTTATTAACATAGTTTTGTTCTTAAAGTCTGTGCTTTGTTTCGTTTACCATTACTTTCAGTAGCATTTTTTTTTTTTTTTTTCTCCTTTTGGTCTTTGGTTTTGACACTGGGTGGGCTTAGTGGGTCCCAAAGGGTGTTTAGCAAGTGATTGGCACAGGTCAAGAGTCACCTCTGAACCACCCACCTCACTCGAGTTTCACTTTCCCAAAGCAAACAGAAACATGGAGATGGCAGAGAATTAAATACCTTAGGCAGGTTACCTCTGAAATTTTGATTTTGTATTCTTCTGTTTGCCGTTTTATAAAGCAATGTTTCAGTTGAAGTTTTTTTTTATGATGAATTGATTAACTTTCTATCTAGCACAATTTGTTACATTTTTGGCATATGACTAAATACTTGCAAACTAGAGAGCTTTATTTGTCAATCCACGCAATCCAAGGTACATGTAGTAACCAGTTGAAATGTATCTTACTTATTTTTTATACACCCATGGGTGCAGTCTGGGGCTTCGGGGCCTTACTCAGGAGACAAACTGGTACCTCTTCAGCTGCCAATCCACTCCTTGGTCTATATGGGGACTTGAACCAGCAACCCTCTGGTTCCCGAGCTAAACCGCAACAGACTGAGCTACCGCTGCCCCAAATTAACTAATGACATTCATTGTGTTTAGTTCTAATTAGTAAATGTTGAATGAGTGCTAACAGCTAAACAAAGATGGTGAACATGGTGAGCATTATACCTGCCAAACATCAGCATGTTAGCACTGTCACTGTCAGCATGTTAGCATGCTGATGTTAGCATTTAGCCCAAAGCCTTACTGTGCCTAGGTACAGTCTCCCTGAGCTGCTAGCATGCTGTAGACCTTTACTGTTGTGGTTTCAGGTTTACAGCGTTCACGCTTTTTCGGCCCTCAGGTGACATTTCCTAAAGTTTCTCAGGTAGTTTTTTTTTGTTATCCATGTCGCTGCATTAATTTAAGGCCTGTGCAGAGAGTGTCACCATCCTCAGTCACCACCAACATGAAAAGGTCAAAAAAAGCCTGCAGGTAGAAGACAATGATGTCCAGTCATAAACAAAGGAGACAGTGGGGGGGCTGACATCAGCTTTACCCCAGGCGACAACAGCATCTGGTGTGTGTGTGTGTGTGTGTGTGTGTTAATCTGAGCAGAGTGTGTGTTTAAAGCGCCATGGGATGATCTGTCCTCATATCCACCACAAGGAGAGAGGAGTGAAGGGGGGTGGGTTTAAGCTTGTTATTAGGAACACCAGTCAGATTTTCTGGAAAGGGACGGGAAATCCCTCTCTGTCTCCATGATTGTCTCTCAATGTCTTTCTCTGGAATTTGGAATCCGTGCTCACCCCATCTCTCTTCCTCCACCCCTCCTAATATTGCAGCATAAGCAGCGTTTTCCAAAAAGCAACGGAAAAATTATTGTGATAGGGTTAAACCAGTGCTAATGTCCAAGCACACAAAAAAAACCTTCCCATCCAAAGGAATGGGATTATAATAAAGTGCTGCACGAGACATAAGACCTGCACTCTGTTTTTCATCATCTATAGACAAGGGATTCATAAAACTACAAGAGTAAAGAGATTTTAGAGTTAAAGGACAATTCCAGCTTTTATTTTTGTTCAAGCTTATGAACAATGTGTGTATCACATCATATGCATATTTTTATAATACAACTTGAAAATTTCAGAAAATCTGTAGTGCTGTGCTCAATTTTCTTTTTTGTCAAAGATACTTTATACTGCAGGTTAGATGTCCCACACCCTGTACTTTTAAATAAATCAGAGACCTGCAGACTTTTCAAAGTAATGTGTGAAAGTAAGTTTGGCAAAAACAAATTCTTGCAAGCCAATTTTAGTAATATTTCAGCCCAAATACTACAACCCACAGTGATCCATCAGAGATATACACTCCCAGACTTCTACTCAGCGTTACATTTCCTTTTTTTCCACAACATTAACATCATGGAAAATCATTTGTAATAAGAGGAGTTGGTGAAATGCGTCATTTATCTTCCAGGTTAATTTTTCTGACAAAACTACACTTGAATGCGCTGGTGCTTCCTTAATCCAAATGTTGTTGCTTCTGTGTTTAGGCACCTGATGAAGGTGCAGACATTTTAACATCCAATCAATAATAATCAATATCAATAATAAAGTAAATGTGGCAGTTCATTTCCAACCGGGGACATTTGTTGCATGTCATACCCCTTGTTTCCTGTCTGCCTCTCTACTGTCGACTGTTAGAAAAAGCTTTAACCGGTATGCCAAATTCCCCCCACTTTATCCTCCGTCCATACAAGTACAGCACTAAAAAACTACTCTGTTCACTCTTTAGCAATTACAGACACAATCGTGTACATTCTGTCACAATACAAAGTGTTTTTCGATGCTGAAAATGAATATAATATAAATAAAGGTTAGCAACAAATGAAACAGAGCTACTAGAGCGAGGAGAAGCACCAATGCCAAAAGGCAACGTTCACCTCACAACAGAGGCGGAAGGATTGGATGTCAGCGCCAAGGCCCAGTGTCTCGGGGCTAGTGGCTCTGGGCTAAAGGCTAATCGGGCACAGGAAACGATCAGTCAGGCATGATGAGAAAGTAGACAGTAAAAAAAAAACTAAAAGTCACAGAGAGAGAAACAAGAGCTTGAGGTAGGCATATCTGGTGTACATGGGCACTAGTAGCACACACACCCAGAGGGATAAGGCTTTAGTCAGTGGCCGGGGGCAGCTGTTGTATTTGATGTGTGATTTACAAATTAATCTGCAGTCCTACTCAATATGGATTAATGAGCTATAAATAGCTTTCATTAATCTTCCACAGAAATAATGACATTAGCATCATTAAGAGGATCTCGGTAGTTAGCATCATTTGGGTTTTTCTAGACCACTGCCCACTTTGTGTGTGTGTGTGTGTGTGTGTGTGTGTGTGTGTGTGTGTGTGTGTGTGTGTGTGTGTGTGTGTGAGAGAGAGAGAGAAGTTTCTCAGATCAGCCACAAAGCATTGGCAAGAACGCCTGTGATAGTTGAGTGTTTGAAGTCTGTTGAAAGTGTTGCTGAAAATGTTAACTACTGTATGTTCTATCGTGGCATCACAATTAGTGAAGAGTTCAGTCCGTAATTGGTTCAATGTCAGTTTTAATGATCTTTAATGGATCATTTCAAACTCACCGACAAATAAGTGTGTTTAATGTCTGGTATAAAATAGATGTAAAAGAAAATGAGGCTTGTATCAAGCATCATCTTCTTTTACATCTATTTCTAGCCAGAGTTGTTTAATGTCAATTATTGTTTGTGTTGTTTCTTTGTGAGGACTAATTCGATTTTTTTTACCTTAAACACATTCTTGGTCTTTGGTCTAACGACATATGCAAATTGTTTTGTAATTATGGTTTTGGGGATTTGTTTCTTAATAATGAAAAGCTGAATATCGGTTTGTTTAAAGAATCTGTATTTGCTAAAGACAAATAGCAGTGGGCTGATGATATATGGGCTAAGCCAAAACTGCGTATTTTTGTAATGATAAAACCAGAATATGGCACTGAGAATTATGATGTATATAATTTGTCAAAAAGGCAAAGATCCTTATGTGCTCAAGTGAGATCTGGTGTTTTGCCTTTGACTATTGAAACAGGACGATATGTTAATGTAGAAGAGGAAAAACGGATCTGTCCTATGTGTTGTTTGAATGATGTAGAAAATGAGTTCCATTTTGTTTTCTATTGTCCTTTTTCATCGTGAGCAGCGTGATTTTTTGTTTTGTAGGATAAAAGCACAGATTGATTTGGTAAATATGGATGATGCTCAAAGATTGAGATGGCTGTTCACATATGAAACATATAAATTGGCCAATTATTTAGATAAAGCCTGGGAGAAGAGGAAAAAAGCTCTTTATCGAGTGTAGATGAGAACTAGTTGTTTGTGTGTGGTATGTATGTACGTGTATATACATATGTGTGTATGTGTATGTGTATATGTGTGTATGTCTATATATTTGTATTCATGTATTTGTTCGAAAGATTTGTATATGCAACAGGAAGATGTTTGTTAAATAAGTAAATTTGTGGTGTTTTGTAATCCCATGTGGGATGGGCCAAAATATTTGGCATGACACAAAAATAAAAAATAACTAACTAACTAACTAACTATTTGGGGGATAGAACTTGGTTTCAAGGTTATGATGACCATTTTTGTATCCTATCTACCATTTCCCATACCTTTCTGTTCAAACATTTGCTGTCACTGCACTGTTACTCCCTCACCAG
The DNA here is from genome assembly GCF_004354835.1 of Perca flavescens. Taxonomy (NCBI): domain Eukaryota; kingdom Metazoa; phylum Chordata; class Actinopteri; order Perciformes; family Percidae; genus Perca; species Perca flavescens. Next base: position 27,591,328 of record NC_041347.1, read on the forward strand.
CCACCAGTTGTCCCAGTTCTTATTACCTCTTATTACCTGCCTGCAGTGCACACCTGACCCTAATCCCACAATCAGCCAGCTAGTATATATATACCAATCTACCAGCAGCTCACATTGTTTATTGTGTTTCTCACCCTTTGTGTCTAATGTTTGCATGTCTTCCTGCTAATGATGCCAGATGATTTTTGTTTTCGATAACCTTCCCACTCTGTTTTTGGACTTGTTGGCTTTCACTGACTGCTGACCTGTTGCTGGCCGTTTTTCTGAATTAAGTAAACTGCTCTTTACCTGTTTACCTTACCTGCCTCCATGTCCTACTTTCAGGCCCATACAGTACCTACCACAGTTGTTCAAAGTTAAGGTTGACAAAATTCCTAAAGGTTTGTGTGCAGCTCCAATGTTTGGTTTTCTCTTCAGGTTACAAACAAGTTCTCTGCACAATGTATGGGTTTAGTTAACGATGGCCAGCCCACTGGGTGTAGACCTTTTTCTAACAAATGTTTGCACCTGAGTTAATCCAGATCTCTGGAGCATGACTCTTTCTGTGTGAGTTGAACACATTAGCTATGTCTCCATCCACATGTTTTTATCCGAATTAAGTGATATCGAATGAAAAATGCCTTATGGAAACAGTAAAATTCGGTAGAATTTCATGAATATCGACTCAAAGGAAATACGTTCGGTCTCATTGGTCAAATGACCAACAAAGGTTACGACAAGCCGTGGGACATCCTCCGGAGTAAATGGAAGGCGCTCTAACAGTGATACATGTCTCAAAAAAGAGAGTTGTCTCGCAGTGGTGCCGGAGGGAAAATAAAAGGCAAGTTCCACCTTTTTGATGAGCTGGATCAGATCCTCAGCCAAAGGCCCATCGGAGCTTCCTTGGCTTCTAATATTAACAACAACTACTTTTGTCTAGCAAAACTTTGTTTGCAAAAGTTTGCTTGAATGTTGTGCGATTCAGTGCAAAAATGAATGGAAACACCTTAAAATGTCTCAAATCAATTCGATATACCAATTGAATCGCAAAACAGCATGTGACGTCATTACGCACAGGTTTTTATTTGCTTTAAAGCTGTTGGATGGAAACATACTTTCACCAGCTTTATTCGCATGAATTTTTTTACCGAACTTCAGATAATTCGATTGACAAGTGGATGGAAACTTAGCAATTCATGCAAAATAGCAGCTCTAGGAAAAGGCTCTGCTCTTTGATGTTGAGTCACTGACACTTAACCTGACAGTTATCATTGTTCTTTTAAATGACTAAATAAAATAAAAAACTATTAGACTCCAGTGTATATGCACTGGATATACCTCAATATAACATTACATTATTATTTTTTTGCCGGTTATGTGTGGACATAAGAAATGCACACCACCATAAATGAGCCACATCACTGACAGCAAAGTTGTTTCAGCTTGAAACACTGAGATAGAAGCAGTGAGGAGGAAGAGAAGATTGGATAAAAAGAAAGTGAGAAAAATAAAAAGCAAAACAGAGGACCACTTAAATGCAGACGTCAGTGCGCTGTAAAGTATATGGTCATGACAAGTACATGAGAAACACATTTGTCCACACCCGAATACACACACTTTCACTTTGTGCTCTCATGTTTCCAGTAAACATCACTCTCTCTCCCTCTCTCTCTCTCTCTCTCTCTCTCTCTCTCTCTCTCTCTCTCTCTCTCTCTCTCTCTCTCTCTCTGTGTCACACACACAATGTTGTTCCAGCTGTGCCGTATAACATAAAGAAAAACACACACAGCACACACATGCACACCACTGAAACACAAAGAAGGCACAGCGTCCGTTTCCTCTAAAATACAGGGTAATCCCTTTGTAATTTTTATATGTGTGTGCATGCATCCAAAAGCCAGAATATAGAAATTAAAGAAGACCAGATAAAGTGTCTCAGGTGAACAAGTAGAAGAGACTAAAGAAAGATGAAAGAAAGTGAATGAAAAGAAACTCACTTACCTTTCTAATAAACACAGTTTCACCCACAGCCTTTGACCAAACAAAGAGAATGTTCTGTGTCCTTGTGCAGACTGGATCTGAGTTATACATGGCCCATTGAGGTGTGTGTGTGTGTGTGTGTGTGTGTGTGTGTGTGTGTGTGTGTGTGTGTGTGTGTGTGTGTGTGTGTGTGTATTTAAGGTCTGATGTTAATAGGTCTCATTATAAACAACCTCTAATCAGTAAAAATAGCAATGTAGGTCAGTGTTTAGTCTACACACACATGCATGTAGTATGACACACATTCTTTATGTTTCACAGGATCATTACATTTCAAGGCACATATGTGTGTGTGATTACATGGTACAGGGGTCTCTGAGGCCACTAAAGCCCCATGGTCATATAGGGGCCTCCCACACACACACACACACACACACACACACACACACACACACACACACACACACACTTGGAGTGAGGTCATTGGAGAAAGAGTGACAGCTTCAGGAAATGAAACACACCTCAGATTACATTTACATTACATTTAAAACATGTGGCTTCGCATGACTCGCCCTCACCATCAGAGCTTGTGTTTCTCGATTGAAACCTTTCCTTCTTCTCTCGGTCGCTTTAAACACAAACAGCAGAGTGTGAAAATGGCTCTCGGGAAACACCCAGGACTTTCTCTCCGGGTTTAATTCTACAATTCTTTATCATTATTTGTGCAGTTTCTGTAGTTTTACCTCTTCACAGTCTTGCTGTTATTGTCTGCACACACTCAGCATATCAAGGCTTTTTTTCCTCCCTTAAGAAGAAGCCATCTGTTGCTGTTTAATATTAAAATCAAGTTTCAGAGTTAAGTAAACCACCATAGTAAACACACAAGTTTCTGTTGAGTGTTTACATGCATCGAGTTGCTCTGTGCTTTCTGTCAATCACTCAACATTACAAAGGAGTTCTCCACCAGGAAATCATCTTTAAAAAATGGATTTTGCCTCACAATATGTATTGTTACATCAATGCAGTGGTTGAACTGAAAAGGTGTCTGCACAGCATGCAGCCTTAAAGCTTTAATGCGTAACTTTTTGATATTAATGAATGTCCATTACATTCAAGCTATTGCCAAATGAGTTGCTACAAAGCTAATTAAGACTATCAGCTCCACACAACTCTCTCTGGATTTCTCAGTTTGGCTATGTTCAGAAACTGGTGTCGTTTTCATGTGCAAAACATTAAGTGAAGATAATGACCTCATCTCAAGAGTCCATGTTTGTTAATCCTCCGTGTCCTCCTTGGTTACTTGCAACTGCGTGGAGGAGGGGTGGCGGTGATGCGTGATCACGGAAGGCTTGTATCATGTGGACGCACCGACAGTTTTGTTGTGTTTACTTAAAATTCCTCATGGGGGGAGACAGAAACTACGCACTACAGCTTTATGAGCCACTTTAAAAGGAGTAGGCAAGACAACTCTCACCACTGATCATGTCAGCAGATATTGTCTCTCCAAAATCAAAGTTTTTCTCTGTGCGGCTAAATAAAGTCATACATCACATCGCAAACAATGGAAGAAGAGCAGCACCTGTGTGCCTCCTCTTTGGGCTTGTAAGAAAGAAAAATTGAAAGCTCTGAATCTGATAGGATACCAACGTTCTCAATATTCATCAATTCATGGTGGTATGCAGACAGAACTTAAGGCACAGAGGTTGGGAAAAAATAGAAAAGGTTTCTACATACTTTACTATAGTACTACAACAGTTCAAACACTGCCTTTTCATTTAGAATGATGCTCCACCCTGCCTGGGATTAGTTTTAGATGACAGTGGTTAAAATGGATTCCAATCATGACAAACTTCCATACTGGAGAAAGTATCAAAACCACTCATACAGCATAATCCACTCCTCCGCCAGTCATCCGCATGTTCTTGTACATTTTTGATGGAATTTGGCTAAATGCATGCTTTCATCTTGGTTTACATGCATGACCCTGCAGCGCAGTCACTGATTGTATTGTAAACTACACACAGACAGATGTAAATGGGCCATACTGACTCTAAATGACAACAAGATTCTTCTTTGAAACAAGCAAAATAATTGCCTGTCTTGACCACAAAACTCATCGTAAATCATCCCTGGAGTTACCGACTGATTTACAAAACAGTAACATTATAGTTTTTTAAACACTGGCAGAAATCATCAGATAACAGCTTACTTACAAAATGGATTTGAAGGGTTTTGGAATGAAGCCCTTCAGCTATGGTTATGGCTATTTCCAACACAGAGTCTGGGCTCAGATCCAACATGTTTGTCTTTTTTTTTTTTAACCTAATTTGAACCGACACATTTATATTCAGGTAAGTGAGGGCTGGCACATGCAGCCTGGATGGCTTCCAATCTTGTTATACTTTATTAAATAAACATTTAAATGTGTACCTTACACTCTCTAGCTCTCTCCTTCTGTCCCTCTCCGTCTCTCTTTCTCTCCCTCTCTCTCTCAGGCTCAATATGAACCCTACCTACAGCTGACTATTTGCTACATTCCTATCTAGCTGAATGCACATTAAGAGCACTGAGATGTACCTTCCTTTAACATGCTTTGCCCAAGAACTCCTTGACAGCTACTTGTGTAGGAGCAGAGAACATTTAGTATTTATTCTAAATGGCTGACGCCTACAACAGCAGAGTGAGAATAAACCACCAGGTGATCTGTATGTTAAACTGGGAATTGCTTTAAGTCAAGTGGGAGAAAATGGGAGTCTGAAACCTTTGAATGTTTAAGCCTTTTAGAGTAAACAGCAACCTTTCCTGAGACAAATCTGACTTGTGTTTTTTCAACATGTAAATTAAGTGTGCTGCAGCAAAGCGAGTTTATCAGCGTAAACTGTGAAGGATGAGGCTGAACACGACTACAGCAAACAACACGGCCCATTAGAAAAGACGGGAAGTAGCAATATGTTGAAGTGTGTGTGTGTGTGTGTGTGTGTGTGCGTTCGTGCATGCGTGCGTGCGTGAGAAGGGGAGAGGATTATCGACACACAGCTAATCTCTTTATTCCACTCAAATCTACATCGCCTCAAAAAGAAAAAATCACTTCCTAACACCCTTAGAGTGCCTACACATGCACACACCAGTCCATGATGAAGGAAACACATGCTTACAGGTACAAATGGCTACTTACACACACAAGCAGACCACAAAGGCAAAGAAACAAACACCAAACATACATGCCTTGATATACTGTAGGTCAGGGGTCACCAACCTTTTTGAAACGGAGAGATACTTCATGGGTATTGAGTCATACGAATGGCTACCAGTTTGATACACTCTTCTGAAATAACAAATTTGCTCAGTTTGCCTTTAGTTATATATGATTATTAATGATTAATGATACTCATCTATGTGAAGACACTGATCATGTTATAATTATCAATTATCAATCAATCAATAATTCTCAACAATGACTTAACAAGGTGGCAAACAAATAATATCAATATTCAATTTTAATTTTTAGAACAGGCCTGAGGGCTACTCATGTGGCCTTTGGGGGCTACCTGGTGCCCGCGGGCACCGTGTTGGTGACCCCTGCTGTAGGTGGACCATAGTTCGGCGGTTTGGATGATGATGATTGTTTGCATGGCTTCCTTCTCCTCGCTGTTCGTGCTCCTGCTGTGTGCTGCTTTGTTATTTTGGCACAAATCTGTCTGCTTACCTTACCTGTACGCTTAAGGTTGTTCGCTGTCACGGTTACAAGAAAAGTTTGTAAGAGATGAGACATGAACTGTGTTCTCTAAAGTCAATAGCATGTTTTATTGACACCCAAAGGTGCATTCAGGTTGGAGGTAAAGCATTTTTGTTTTCCTTTCCTCAATGACTGTAGAAACATTAGCTGTTGCTAGCTACTAGCATCATACATGTTCAAGCCAAATCCAAAGGGATTTAGTGTTGCACTTTCATACAGTTGGGGGACTTACAAGAGACAGATCTTAAGAGATGGAGGTGACCTGACTTCCCATAATAATCTGTTATTAATAATGCAGCTCTATAGCATCTTTTATTTCCTGATGGCATCAGGGTTATTTTCTCAGCTCCCACCAGAGCCACAGCAGACATTTTGCAACGGCTTCCACAGGATGAGTCGTGCTCCTCATTACAAATAAACTGAACTTGTAAAATGTGTAAAATCAGCAGACTGCCCCTTTTGCTTTATATGCAAAGAATATAAGACAAAAAATTAAATGTTGCCTCACATTCAGTTTGAATTCTGCCATTGCTAATGTCAGTTATTAATCGCACAATCACAAGAGGCTGCATGTCTGGAAAACATTATAACAGGTTTGTTAAGTGTTGGAACAAATGAATAATGCAGTCATTCTTCTAATGAAGACATTTATTCTGCTATAACGATTGTGCTTGGCTTTAGATCCACAAAATTATAAATGCGTGTCATTTTCAAGATGCTTAATTTGCACTCATGTTCTTGCCTCATTGTCTTCGTCTAACTGAGTGAAGGGCATTTAGCCAGCATTCAAACCCCTTCAGTGAGAAGACACATTTGGCTTTTTTCACTGAAAGCTGCCTGCAAACAGTTTGTGTTTTCTTGCCACAAATGTGTAATGTAACGTAAGGGTGAGGTGGGAAAGGACAGAGTTTCCTGCAGCGCTGTCACAGCGCCAGCCTTGGCAGGGTAGCGCTAAATCACTGGGAATGTGGGGGATTGTGTCATGTCAGCCGCTCAACCTTGATGAAATACTTTTTTTCTAGGTTAAAAAGATTTTATTACGTAAAAATGGATTCTCCTAAATCTTGTGCATGCGTGTGTGCGTGTGTGCGTGTGTGTTTGTGTAAGCAGGCCCTCAGCTCAGTCTCCGCCTGCCTGCGTTCTCCAAATCACTTAAACCGTCTCTGTGCTTCGACACCTGAGACACCAATGCTGATCCTGTTTATGGGAACAAGATTAGAGATATGCTGGGTCACGGCACCAGAGATGATTTATTGAATTCCTAATATCAAATTAAAAAATATAGGCTACACTATAACGCGAACATAAATCATCTCAAAACACTTTCTGTTACTCTCTCTCTCTCCCAGAAAGTCCAGATTATGTATCATGACTCACTTTGATAATCAAACTGTGTAATTGTCAACCTCCATTCGTACTGTCTAATCTGACACTTCACATCACAGCATATGCATATGCATATGCACAATCACACTCATGAACACAGAAATTCTTTATTTTTTAATGCATTTTAACACCCACTTCCCCCTCTTTCTCTCACACACAAACATCCTCTTACAAGGATTTTTCATTGACTACATGCCTTCTCTGAACACGTACCTGAGACCGATAATGAAACTAAAGTCTAAATTTCTGTCAGAATGTATAGCTGGTAATAGTATTAAGTATTATGTCTTTCTTATCACACATTCAATTTCCTTTTATTACAGAATTATTTCATTATATCTTGGGCTTTGTTCCAACACCACTTGTGATTATGATTTACAAATTATAATTTAGCCTTTTCTCTATAATGAAAAAGGCCAAACTGTCAAATGGAAAGTAGGTAAATTTGCACATTCCATTTGTTGTTACCTAACTAATGAGTAATTGAAACGTGAGCGCATTCAGGCTCTTCAGTTACAAACATTTGAACTTGTCAGTGTTCTTTATTGCAACCTGTGCTACATACCGGTCAGTGGTGCAATAAAAACAGAGCAGAAGCCAGTCCGCCCATTAAATAGGCTGCTCCCATGAAATAAAATAAGCGACATATAAAGCAAATAATGAAAGAAATGAAACCAACAACAGTTTAAATGTTTACTGTCGCAGCTTCTGTCACTGTGTACACATTTTGTCAGGTGAGATTTGCACAAAACTGCAAAGCAATTTAAAATTAAATGAATGTTCTATATGCATGTTGATTTGTTTGATTCTTTTTAGTTTTTCTTTGTGCAATTTTGCCTCAATCAGCAGGCCACTAAACTCTCTGCAGCAGCAGGTTCATTTTCTATCCCCATGCTGCCCCCTCCTGGAGAAGAGTCTGTCATTACAACCTGAGGCTGAGTCAATCTGTGGCCATTACTTTGTTTTAAAAATAAATTTAAGTTTCTAGTTACAATTTATCTGCTTTTATGTTAGTATTGACTTTGTGTAAACTTTACTAAGTAAAAAGGTGTTTCGTGAAATGCACCTTTTAAATACAATACATACTGTATTAATAAAGTCCTTTACAGATTAGGTAATAATACTGTTTTTGCCACAAAATCTAATCATTTCAGTTTTTTGATAATCTATAAGTCATGGATACAGTGTTAAGAAGCAAATGCATTTAATAAAAATACCTCAAAGTAATCGCCACATATTGAACCTGGAATCTTCGGTCCCCTGATGGTCTGAGGTCCCGGGACCGTTACCTGTAATTTAGCCTTGATAAAAAAGAAGGAGGTCTATCAAAACAAGAGTTTGGAGAGAACATGAAGGGCACCTGTCTCTCCTGAAAGCAGGGACATGCAGTAGCTGCATGACTAAGATAACAGAAAAGGTCAGAGGACCACCGGATGAGTTGTCATGGCTCCCTGTCTGCAGGCGGCCCTGCTTCCTGTGGTCTCTCCCTGCAGGAGAGCTGAGATGAGGGCAGTCAGGGAGAGATCCTGCTCGCCTGGCTTGACTGGCTGCTACACATGGCTGCTAAGCTAATGTCGGACTGCCAGTCTCTAGTTCTGCATCAGACAATATATTCTCACGGCCCACTAATGTTGTAAATAAATACTCATGCATTATTTTGACTTTGAATGTTTCTCATTTATTTTGGAAATTAATGATTTTTAAAATACAAATCGTGTGCTGTCTCCTCGCTTTTTTCTTGTCATGAGCTGAGTCTTCAGCTGCAGGAGAGGGGCTGTGGGTGAAGGCATTTCAAGAGTAAACAAGTGCACGGATAAAAATGACAAAGCCTTTGGCGATGAGACCCCACTGTGATATCGTCATGTTTAGGGGGCAGAGAACCCCTGAGTAGAATTAGATACCCCTCCCCTTTGATGGAGTCTAGACAATGGTGGTGGTGGAGGTGGTGGTGGTGGAGATGATGCTGAATTCTGGAAGTTGGATAAGAAGAGGGCTTGTGAGCATGTTTAAATATTGACAGCATGAATATGATTGGCTGAAAGAGATAGTAACTGAATCTGATTGGTTTAACTAAAAGTGTTAATGTCCCTACATAGCTGGTGGGAACCAGGAGAGTTTGTGAATTAGTGTGTAACTTTTCTGTGATGGATTTCTCCTGTAGGATTGTGTTGTGTAAAACAGAGGCTCTAGAAAGAAGCCATACCTTGTCATACATTGATTGTAAGGAACTCACACCAAAACCAATGGTGGAATGTAAGTACATTTACTCAAGCACTGTACTTAAGTACAATTGTGAGGTATACTTGCACTTCACTTGAGTATTTCCATTTATTTTTTGCTACTTTATACTTCTACTCCACTACATTTTGGAAGCCAATATTGTACTTTTCACTCCACAACTGTTATTTGATAACTTAGCAGATTCAGATTATTAATACAAAATATAAATCAACTAATAAATGATGACGTATAATTACCGGTTAAACTACCCAGCACAGTGAATGCATCCCTATTTATTATCCAGTAATATAATACGTATGATTCTAAAATGAGCAAATCTGCATAATGAGTCCTTTTACTTTGGTACTTGAAGTATATTTTGATGCCAGTAATTCTGTGATTTTGAATGTAAGACTTGTACTACAGATCATTTTTACACTGCAGTATTGCTGCTTTTACTTAAGTAGAAGATCTGAATACTTTTTCCACTGACCAAAACACATTGTAGCTGCATTGACAATATCTCAGCATGACTCCACATCATCTGTGTTTATCTTCCAGAATATGAAAAATATGATAAATCCTCAAGCATGTTTTTTTAAGAATACTGTTTTTGAGAGTCAACACTTTTATCACGACCTGACGTTTCTGAAGATTTTCCAGATGTTTTTTGTCCCTTTTTTCAACGTTTTTGAAGCTATTTTCAACGTTATTTCATCAGTTATTTTATCAGATATTTTTTTTAAAATGCTATAAAATTGAATAAAACACCCAAATTCAATGAAAGTAGTGAATTGATCATTTATTTTACTTGTGAAGAGCGTTGTAGGGAATCATCCACGTTATTTCTTTTTGACAATTTGTTTGAAAGAAAACCCAAATTTCTGATATAGAAACTTTTTGAAAATGGGTCAAATTTGTGGCCGGTGAGCTCAGTTGGTAGAGCAGGCGCGCATATGCAAAGGTTTTATTCCTCGATGCAGAAGGTCCAGGGTTCGAGTCCGACTTGTGACAGTTTTCCTGCATGTCTTCCCCTTTCATATCACAGCTTTCCTGTCTAATAAAGGCAGGAATGCCCAAAAACGTAACAAAAAAGAAAATGAAAAGATAATGGGTCAAATTTGGCCCGAGGAAAACAGGAGGGTTAATATCCACAAATGGTTGTGGACTTAACTGAACTTCTTCAATAAGATGCACCTTTCCATCTCTGTTTGTTTCTCTCTGTCTGTCCGCCAGCTGTCTGGCTGATGACCTCTAACTGTGCAGTGGTCAGCCAATGCAGGACATCACTCATGATGTCACAGCTCCCGGAAGTTCACAGGTCACACTCTGACCTCACAGGAAACCTGGAAGACAGACACTCGTTCAGTCTGTCACACACACACACACACACACACACACACACACACACACACACACACACACACACACACACACACACACACAGACACAAACTGCTCAACCAGAGGGCAATCAGAGGTGATCAGACATTACCATTGAGCTTGTCGGAGACCTGCAGGCAGAAATATGCAGTCGATTGTGTGCCACATATTAGGACTAAAATTAGACTTTAAGAGATTTCCCTATAGACTGAAGCTGTGCTCTTTCCTTAATTAAAACTTAATTGGTATGTTTTTCGTGTCTTTAATTTTTCTGCCTTTTCTAAGGAGTAAAATATTTTAGATGGTGAGAAAGTTTCAGCAACGGTTTAATGATAAATGAAAAGAGCTGAACGTGTGGCTGCCTTTTAAGGGTAGGGTTCTTTAATAACAGTATGCTTCTTGCATTTCTATTTCCATTTATCAATAAAAGATTATTACACATACAAAAGTCAAACAGGATAGAATGTCGCTTTACAATTGGTGTAATTTCTTTTAATTATTATAAACATTAAACAAAAATGAAACTCCACGCTCAAGTCAAAGCTTTATATTGTGGGTAAAAAATAAACAAGAAACTCAGTATGTTAAATGATTTAATGACTTTTATTCTGTAGGCACTTTTAATTCACACAAAGCAAACAATGGTGGAAAAACTAAGGATTAAGTCACATCTTCATCATTATGTTCCTGTCTTTTTTGTACAGAAGAAAAACAACTATGCCAACACTGCCTCACATTTTTTACAAGCTTCTAAAGTTCTTGGAAGGGAAGAAAAAAAAAGCGAGCCGTTTGATCTCAAACCCAGTTCAAGTCTCAGTCTGCCTTCTGAAAGGCAGCCATGTCACACAGCTGTGAAATCCAACCGCTCTGAGCCTGTTGGCATTTATAAATGTACTATGATACATGTCAGAGTAGACAGAGTTCCCGTGTAACAGAGAGCATCAATGACAACAGTAAGAGCATATAAATTAGGCCTGTTTTGGGAAGCATCCATACTACTCAGGTGTCCATAAGCCTGACACTGAATCCCTGTCAGATCATCTGCAGCTAACCTTGACTTCTGACCTCCTTCTGGGATCCGTGAAGAGTTGCATTACTGTCATAAGTATTCTTATTTAATTCCCATAATGCTGGAAATGTAAAGGCTCCATGGTCTGTTGAAAACTCATTTGATGGCTTTCTGAAACACTTCAACTAAAAGAGTTATTCAGATCAGACAGCGTTTTCTCGTGAATGTCATTATACATTCTGTGTTTAACTTGGAAACATCTTTTTAGATGTTATATCTGGGTTAGTAATACCCTAAGAATAATCTTTACTGTGATTTTAAGGTACTTTCATGTATTTTTAATCTATGTGCAGTGGACTAATCCTAATACTGGTTCCTCTGGACTCCTATCAGCAGCATGCAACTATGTACAGGTACGAAGCAAAAGGGAGAAGGAAAGCAAGAATCACGAAGGGAAGGGTATGTGAATAGAAGCAGTTTTTAGCTTCTTGGTGCTACAGTGAGGGAATGAGAGAAGGATGGGCCGAATGTACAAGATGAGATAATACAGAGAGGTTTCATTCCTTCAAGAGCTCTTGTCTTCAAAGTAGGTCTGTTCGATGCGTCTGCAGAAGGACAACAGGTTGCTGTAGCTCTTGATCCGCTCTGCCAGCTCAGTGCTGGTCAGTCTGGTGGTCAGTATGGTGAAGAGGTGACCAAACACCAATGCATCCAGTTCCGTAGGCCTGCAACACAGACACACACAGTTTGTTAGTTACTGCTGAAACGAACCATTCAATTCAGGATAATCACTTTAATTTGAGTTATGTGGTAAGCCAAGTCTGGTCATTATTTATATTTAAAATGTGTACAGTTGAAACCTGTACAAGTGATGCACCATAGCATCTCTGCTTCTACTGTGACTTCCTTGCTTCTAACAATCAAGAAATTTGATGAGAAATCTGAATGGAAGGGTTAAAAGAAGCCACGACGTTGACATACAGTACATTACAAAAAGTGGCAGATTCTTTCATCATCGTTTTAAAAGAATTAATACATGGTTTAAGGAGGTACAGAAAAAAAAAAAAAAAAAAAAAAAGAACTGGGAGGTCTTTACAATATTACACCACAGGGTGGTGCTAACCAAAAAGCTGTAAGATGCTTCAAACACTTTTCTTTTTGGCTTTGACCACTATAAGGTCAGCTGAGGAGCATTATCTGCATGGGAGTATGCCATGATCCGTTATCTACCTGCTATGACTAACAGAGAAAAACAAGAGACATCCGACAGACGGACAGGCAGACATACAGAGACAGAGAGATACATACTGTTTATTAAAAAAGTATGGCTGCGTTCCCAGCCTCTGGGAGAGAGCCTGGCAGCACTGACTCACGTCTTCATAAACCTTGAAACACAGGAGAGGACAAAAAGTGTTTTAATCACGTCAAGATACTATTTGTGTTTTTATATGTGACTACAAAAGCCTTAATTTAATTAAAACAATTGTAAAGCATGTACAACATCAGAAATTCTTTGTTGTGTGGTTACTAACCTGCTCCAGGGTTTTCCCTCCCCAGCCGATGGCGTTCATCTTCCTGCGAACCTCCCACTGCTTCTGATAGGCGAGGATGTTACTGAGAGGCCACGAGTAAGGACTGCTGTATCTGGGACGTGAGATCTACACAAAACACACACGTGTGATTATCATGCAATGAATAATAACTGCCGCATCGGATTTTTTTATCTAAAGACAATTACGGCATTTTTCCATTACATGGTACCTACTCGACTCTACCGCGGTGCCCCGTCCTCCATTTTCCATTGCAGATTTAGTACCGCCTCAGGCAAGCGAGCGTGGCTGGTCGTCATAGCGACGCCGCAGGAAACTGCCGTGAGCTAACGCAACACACACATAACGTCGAAGGCGTGTTGTTTTTGACTCTCAGCATGAGGCTGTTGCCACAGCCAGAAGACACATTTTGGTTCAAAAGAAGCTGGAGGCAGCAAAAACAAAACACAGCTGGCTAAACAGAAAAAATGGTGGGTTTGTTCAGGACACCCCCGTCTGTCGCTAGCAGTGATGACGAAGTGATTAGTGACGATTCTCTCCGACCAATCAGTAGTCTGCAGGGTTTCACGTCACCTTTTGGTATTGCCTCAGCTCGCTTGGAACTTCGACGGAGGTGATACTAAAAAAAAACTACCTGTTAGCAGGTACTTTTTTTTTTTAAATACAAAACCAAAAAAAGGCGAGTAGAGTCGAGCTGAGTCGAGCAGGTACCATGTAATGGAAAAATGCCATTATACACACCTCAGCAGCTGTAGGGTCATCACACCACTGGATGTACAACTGTAGGGAGGACAGGAGACTTGAATGAGAAGAAATATCCAGTAAAATTGATTAATGCAACAAATAATATCAGTACATTATTTCGGCTGTGTATGTTTTGTTGCATGGCAGCGAGTGTACGCAGGTGTGTACCTCAGCAGTAAGCAGCATGTTGTTGACCAGCTCCATGTACGCTTTCATTTCAGCTCTCTGAACATCGTCTAAGCCTTCGCTCAGAGAATTACCCTGGGAACCCCAAAAAATACACATGAAACAGTTTAGGAAACTACAAGTGATCTCCTAACCTGAGTAATATTCCCAGAAAATTACATCAACGACAACTTCAGGTGATAAAATCTCTTAATGTGTCTGCGTGCGTAAACAAGCTGTGATAAAACAACTTCAGTATCTGTGTTAACACACCTTAGCTTTGGTGAACTGCACTATCGGCCCCAGTTCTGACACCACCTGGTTCCCGACGTGGATGAAGGGAATCTTACCTACAGAGACACACATAGGAAACAGAGAGAGGGAGAGAAAGGCAGACTGTAAAAAACTCATTACAAGTCACTTTTAAAAAAGGAGCAACCCCACCGCCTATAACCACAAAACCCAAAAGGCCAAGAGCTCAGCAGTCCACGAGTCCGTTTCACCTGCATCTACAGTAGATACAATGTGGATACAAAGTAGCGGGACAAACCAGGCTACAAAGACTGAGAGGTATATAGAGGTTATATTACTGAACTTCCAACAAAAGAAAAAACAAGCTGAGTAGCAGACCATGTCTTAACCAGCTACAGTATAGAGATTTTGATATCCTATGTGATATCACAGCTAGTAAAGAACCAAATAAAAAAAAAATAAAAAAATAAGTATAAGATCGGTTTCAACTTCTGGTTATATGTGCATACATGATACTGGATTTGAAAATGTCCTGATTGCTCTGAACTGGAAGATACAAAGTTAATATTGTCAACTTTTCAGTAAGATGGATAATACCACAAAGATTGCATGCTGACAATCACAGCATGGCAAGAGTAAATTCCCCTCTGCGGCAGCATTGGTACTAACCAGAGGGTGACATGTATTCAGCATTTGCTCTGCAAACCACCTGCACTGGTAGACCGCACATCCTGAGGTAGGCCTGTACAGACGAAAAACACAAAAGGGTCAATTAATGTGTCAATCCTAGTTTCCTGGTGTGCGCTGGAACTTAGAGATTTTTTTCCCATGCAGAAACAAAATTCCCTGCAAAATATGATACACATATGTTTATATCATCATATATTTGTTAAGAACACACAAACACAACAGAACATCACCTGAACTGCAAGAGATGAGGCGCAGTCTGACAGCAAAATCTGATCCTCTGGAAAAACAACACCAAAGTAATGTAAACAACTAGACTAATAGCCTCTATGGCAACAATTTAAAAAGTTGTTTCTTCATTTCAGACAAACTCTGACTGACTCACCCTTCAGCGGTTGGTACAAGGTGGCAGATTCAGGCCAAGGCTCAGCAGCTGTCAATGTCAAAAACACACACACACACACACACACACACACACACACACACACACACACACACACACACACACACACACACACACACACACACACACACACTTACTTACTTATAGGGTGCTAAGTTGGTTTATCAAACTGTTTTGCGGATGATAAACACCATAGACAGATTCCCCCCAAGGAATTCAGTATCTCAACTCAACTCTGCAATGTTTGATGGAGAAGTTTGAACTAGTTGATTTCTGGAGGCAATTGTTTCTTAGTGAGCGACAATATACTTGGTCTAATAAGGACAGATCAAGACAGTCTCGAATTGATTATTGGCTGGTTTCCAGATGCCTGATGAATGATAACATTTTAGTTCATTTTTATAATACTGCATTGACTGATCATAAAGCAATCTATCAATTAGGGCTGTCCTCGACTAAAGAAATTCTTAGTCGACTAACACTTATACGATTTTGTCGACTAATCGATTAGTTAATTTAATTGACAGAGCTGTGCGCTTTGAGAGGTGGTTAAGACTTAATTAACCATCTGTAAAACTGAGTTTCTCCACAATTAATCCTGCAAAAGCACCACTTTAAATCTTGTGTTTAACATAAATGTGCTCAGAAGTTTCTTGGAAATAAGTAATTAAGCATGAATAAGCATAAAAAATGACTAATCGACTAAAGAAATCTTAGTCGACTAAGACCAAAACGACCGATTAGTCGACTAATCGACTAAGAGGTGGCAGCCCTACTATCAATATCCTTGCCTGGTAGTCATACAGGCCCAAAAACATAATTCTGGAAATTGAATAGTTCTCATCTGAACTACGCACAGGTCAAAGGAAAAGTTAAGGATCTTATAATAACTCATTGGAACCATGCAGAAACACAGAAAGCTTACAGGAGGAGTTGGGAACTGTTAAAATATGAGCTAGGGAAGTTTTTTTAGGAAGTTTGGTGCTGATTTGGCGAAACAAAAAAGAGCAAGTGAAGACGAGATTACTACGCAACTGGCAACTCTTTTTCAAAAAGAGCCCTTATCTGAATTGGAGAGAATTGAATATATGCACTTACAAAATAAACTAGATGAATTATATATAGAAAAGCTAAGGGTGCATACATTTGATCTAGATCCAAATGGCTAGAAGAGGGCGAGCAAAACTCAGCCTACTTTTTTAGATTGGAAAAAATTAGATCTCTTCTTGATACGATCGACAAACTAAAAAATAGATGACCAGACAGTTGATAATCCCAGAGATATATCTGCCTTTTTCCACCGTTTTTACAGCAATCTATACAAATCAAAATACTGTGAAGTGACAGCTGACTCATTTATAGATTCAATCAATCAATCAATTGAAAAGTTATTTGCGCAGAGGATAGGGATGTTTGTGATTATAACATCTCCAATGTTGAGGTTCTGAAAGCGATCGATAGTCTTAAAAGACAAGAACGGGGGACAAGAACTGTCCCCTTTTTGCTAAATGTTTCCTCAGAAAGCATTCATAACAAAGCTCTTCCAACAAGTATGACTCAAGGTATCATCACCCTGATTCCAAAGCCAAATAAAGATAAGAAAACTGGCGTCCGATTACACTGCTAAATAATGACTATAAAGTGTTGGCTATCATATTTGCTAATAGAATGAAAGACGTTCTGGACTCTAACATAGATGAGTCACAATCTGGATTTATGAGGAAACGTCATATTGCTAACAATGTTAGACTGATTTTGGATGTTCTAGACTATAACAATCTCATCAATGATAACAGTTTTCTCTTGTTTCTTGATTTCTATTAAGCTTTTGACTCTCTTGAACATGGCTTCATTTTGAAAGCTCTTGATAAATTTGGTTTTGGTCACTTTTTTGTAAAACTATTAGAACCCTGTATAAAAATGGCAATGGTGCAGTAAAATTAAATCTTGGTACATCCCCAAAGTTTAATGTGTCTCGTGGGGTTAAGCAAGGTTGCCCTATCTCACCCTACTTGTTCTTAATAGCTTCTCAACTCATGGCTCCTCATATTTCAAACAGTGCCTTACAAGGAATCGTAATTGCGGATAGGCAGATTATAAATCAGTCAACTTGCTGATGACACCACAAGGACGCCTTCCAAATTCCTCTATCGTTAGAATTAGTTGAAGGTTTCTCAAAAGCCTCTGGCCTTCACTTGAACTTAAAAAAGTGTGAACTTATGGCTATAAAAGATTGCTTGGTGCCCTCTATACATAACATATCCCTGTAAAAGATCAGGTCACTTATCTAGGAATTATCCTAGCCAAAGACCAATCTACAAGGTGCTCTCTTAACTTTAGTTCTACCTTTCAGATAACACAAAGGAAACTGAATTCATGGTTACAAAGAGACTTATATTTAACCCTTGTGTTGTCTTCCCGTCAACCTTGAAGAAAAAAAAAACACTTATTTCTTCAACGTTTGTTTTTGCTTTTTTATTAATACCCCGCATCCTTATGGAACTTTATCCCTAACTATATTTTTTCTAAAGTTGGTGGCCTGGAGTTTTTATTGATGTGTAATTACAAAATTAGTAAAATTCCAATCAAATTGTCTAACTTTCACAAGCAACTGCTTTTGGCGTGGTCTCTAATATTTAAGCATAACTTCTCACCTCACAAATGCTACATTTGGAATAACAAAAACATTCTCTACAAAAAACAAAACTCTTTTTTGAAAAACTGGTTTGGCAATAACATTACACTTTTTGATCCAAATGGTATATGAATACTCAGATTTCCTAAGAAAATATGAAATTCCAGTAACAGTCAAGGAATATGCTATTATTTTTGATGCAATTCCCACTGGGATTATAATGTTGTTGAAGGGCAATACTCCCCCACAACCACTTACTCATCTAATCAAATTAACTAATGCTTCTCAACAGAAAATTGCAGCAAATAGGAAAATTAGAGCTTTATTCCAGACTAACATTGTTACTATTCCCTATGTTGTTCCATACTGGAATGGTATTGTAGAGAATATTCCTTGGAAGAAAGTGTGGTCCTTACCTTTCAAATACCTTGTTACTAATAAAGTGAGAGAAGTTTCATTTAAACTAATATACAGGTTTTACCCAGCAAAATCCTTCCTTAAAAGATACAAAACAGGATATTGAGTCTAACTGCTCGTTTTGTAATAGCACTGATAAAAACGTGTCGCATATTTTTTGGAACTGTCCCCATACAGTAAAATTCTGGTCCGAGTTCCTAAAATTCATTCACTCAGTATTAATCCCAGATTTTTCATTTTGCATTAAGGCGGTTTTCTTTGGTATGTTTGACTTTGAAGTTGACTACGAAGGTAAACACTTTATTATAAATCTTTTATTTCTATATGCTAAATCCATAGGAACAAATTCAGGGGTTCTGAAGCATTCTTTTCTGGTTCTATGACTGAGTTTAGAAATTACATTGATTCAATTAAGTACTCAACAAACACTAAGGCCGTGTGTGACTTCAAAGGTTTATTAATAAGGTTTTATTTATTTATTTATTTATTTATTTTCTCTGCCTACCAGCTTGTCCACGTAGGCCTATTGTGACTGTAGCTGTACCCATGTATGTTGTGTATCTGATGTAATGTTGTATGTCATTTGTTCGGTGTATTTTGTGTTGTTTGTGTTGTTTGTCTGCCCCCCCGTACTGTTTCTGCTTGAATTCTCAGTCCTCCATTGTGTTTATAATTTTCACATTAATCTAATAGACAACTTTATTTGCATTATATTCCTAAAGTAAGTGCTACACTCGGTTAGCCATACGGTTAGCCATACACGCGTAACGTTAGTTAGTGTATCGTTAACGTTACAGTCCTGTATGGGAACAAGGCTAACCGAGCTAACGTTAGTCTTTGCTACATAAACAGATAACGGTGGACAAGAGCAGACATTTGCAGTAATGGTTGAACAGTCCTGCTATGTTAAACGACAACAGTCACTTAAATGTAATTAACTAACGCAAGTAAACTGCTAACTTAGACCTGCATGGCTGTAAACGTTAGCTGATGTTAGCTGGCTAAAGCTAGCTTAACAGTCAATAACAGAAGCACTGTGTAAAGTCAACACATTACCTGCCATCTGCGACACGAAAGCCTCTGCCGCAAGAGACATTGTGATGTTGATATATCCGTATCGCTAAATAATAATTAATTATAATGACAGATGAGGTCAATTACACTAGCTAAATGCAAGTTTAAGGGCAAATGCTTGTTCTGCAGTCACCAACTGGTCCGCCCGCGATTAATGTCCCGAGAAGTAAATGTAACAACGATTTAGTTCCGCTTTACGCCTGAGCTGGAGACAACCAATGGAGACAACTGTCTGCTGCAGTCACTGTGTGTGTACTATCCAATTCTCTGTTATAATAATATTTCTCAACAGTCTGTGGTGTGGTGACACTGTTGAACATCTTGAAAAAGTAACAGAAACACGCCATAATGGAGCCAGTACAACGCCACCGTTAAAATTGTCGTATTTTTGAACCAGTCTCAACCACAGCTTTGCAAAACAGTGGTGGGTATTGCGTTATTTTTTATATATAATTATGCACATGTTGCTATTTTAGTATCAATCCTGACACTAATGCAATTAATGTTAATCATCTAAATTACATCCCACGTTTCCCTAATCCGGGGAACTGTAGGCCTATACCTAATCACAAATAGCCTATGTAGCCTATCTAAATGGTGCATTTGTTTTCCCTAACAGAGAAGATGTCAGTCTGAAAGATAGAGCTTTTCTTACATGGTCTTTGTTTATTTCTCTTCCAGGCTGCAGTACGTAGTCCAACCAGCCGGGGACGTTCTTGCTTCACCACAGTCAGACTGCAGAAACGAAGGTTAGTGTGATATACACCAGCCTACATGAATAACGTCCACCAAGCGCAAACACATGGGCAACATTACTGCCATTACAAAATATGATCGGAGATGTTTACAATACAGAGAGTACAAGCACGGTACACAATTAATGATACAATATATACAGTTTGAATTATATTCAGAGGAAATATAGCCAACTTTGCACACTGGCAATCTGCACTGTTGTCAAGTTTGTTTTTCATTATTTTTGTCCATTTGAATTTAAAAAAAAATGTACAAATTGTTAATAGGCATATATGTTGTTGTTTTTTACTGTTTCTGGGAACTTTTATAAAAAGGCTATGCCAAAATAACCAAATATATGCACAACATGGAATTGATGCCAGGTCTGAATTTCCCACAGTGGAGCAAAACAAGTAAAGTATCTCTCAGTTACCTTTTGCTGCTGTCTCAAATTACAGACATGCAGACCATCCAAAGCTTTTCATTTTGTGAGTGAATATTTTTGACTTTTGTTGGCTGGTCCGCTATGTGGAGGATCTCCAGCATGTGATATATTCCATGTTGCCCCGTTGTGCCTTTCCTGCACATTTTACCGCGTCTCGACCGGAAGCCACCAATTAATGTCTCTCTCCCCCCCCACACACACACACACACACACACGCACACACACAGGATTTCTTTAGTAGCCCTGCGCTGTGCGTAATCAATGCGTAAAATGCGCATACAAGTCACAAGACTGCATAAGATCCTCCGACTGTCTAATAATGGCTTTAAAACGTATAGAAAGGCTCATAGCCTATGTGAAATGCTACAGTGTCTACCATGTTTAAAGCCCTTTTAGGCTGTTCTCTGTCTTGGCTAAAGACAGAGAGCCGTTAAAACAAACTGTCGCTCTAATGATTAAACGTTAAGGATCAGAATAATTCAGTGAACATTTTAATCCTCATGGGGGGAAATCTTCACATTTATCACGTAGGCCTACTACCTAGGCTATTTATCTTGGCTCACCTCTAGTGGCTTGAAGCTCCGTTAAATTACGAGTGTATAACAAAGATCGTCTATGTTACAGATGATCGCTCTATTATCGTTTATAGTAACAATGCACATGTATTGATAAAACAGTAAAATTAGCTTCTTTTATGCATAGCTGTTTGATTCCTTGTTTAAAGATGAAGATTATGAATTATCGTCCTTCATTCATAAAACATGTTCTCTGTGTGTGTATGTGTGTGTGTGTGTGTGTGTGTGTGTGTGTGTGTGTGTGTGTGTGTGTGTGTGTGTGTGTGTGTGTGTGAGAGAGAGAGAGAGAGAGAGAATAATCGCAGTTTGAAACATTTTTTTTATCATCGAAGTATTTTATCAAAACATTTCCACATATAAAATTCTTACACGTACAAAAGAACAGATGCTTGCTACAAAGAATGCAATGCTTCTTCTAAATTATAATACAAAATAAGTACTGGCGTAGGCTATAATAGAAATCAATAGCATATTAAACTGGAATCAAAGAGAGAACATATTCTTTGAACATGCAACAATATGCTGTTTCAGAGAGGATTAGCCTATTTTAAACCTCTCGGTGCTAAATCAAACAACAAACGTTTCAGAAAGTTATGTTCGTTAAAACCCTGTAACCCTGAGAAAATACGTTGGATTTACAGTTAGCGTCGTGCATTAAAAACCTGTACCTCCAATTTGGCTTTTTTTTTATTATTATTATTCTTTATCTATTTCCCCATGTGTAAAAATGTAAAACTTTCCCCTAAATTAGTGAAAAATTCCTCACCTTTTGGAGATGAAAAAAAAATATTCACGATATGGCTACTTATCCTAAATGCATATTGTTTTTGGATGCTCCTCTGTGTACAAAATAAAAGCTAAAACGTCAACTATTCTGCAAGTCAGCCGCCGAGCAATTCGTCGTGTCTGGTCTTCTGTTTATTGCCCCGTTAAGCGCCAGTTTGTGGACACAACATTTTGGTAATGTGCATATTCATAAGTTAGGCTAATTTAATTTTTAGGTAGCTATTATAAAACCCTGTATAAAGTTTACCCTGTAGAAATAAAACCCTGTTTTTTTTTCTCCAAAAGACACAATCCGCCCATCCAAATAGGCATGCGCCCTTAATATCCGATGTCTATTACCTAACTTCCACAGAGAGATGTCAGACCATCTAAGCTTGAAGTTAACCTAAATGTAACACTCAAAACATGAATTAATGAATAAAATAGCAAACTGAAATTGGAACCTCTACACAACAGAAATAATTAGAAACACTTCAAAGTTCAAATATAAGGCAAAAATACATTAACGAATTTTAAAAGCCTTATTTCGGGCTATAGATGGACAGCCTGTAATTTTGAAGCCGTTTAGAATAGTTTAAGTCACCCTGGATCAGTTTAGCACCATCAGATTTGGAGAGTGAAGGTGCTAACATGGCTGCCTCTGACGGCCAAACTCTGCTTCTGTTTTCAAACAGTTATGACCGCCTTCACG
This sequence comes from Perca flavescens, assembly GCF_004354835.1. Lineage (NCBI taxonomy): Eukaryota > Metazoa > Chordata > Actinopteri > Perciformes > Percidae > Perca > Perca flavescens. The sequence continues at coordinate 27,614,179 of NC_041347.1, forward strand.
GTACTATCGCTGCTGCTGCTGCTGCTGCTGCTGCTGTTGTTATTGTTGTCCGTTGCCTTCTTGTTTTTGCTCCTTCCTTTGGTATTCGGCAGCTTGTTGTCTTTCTTCCAGCGCATGCGTCGGTTCTGGAACCAGACCTTCACCTGGCGCTCAGACAGGCAGAGCGTGTGGGCCACCTCGACCCGGCGGCGGCGCGTCAGGTAGCGGCTAAAATGGAACTCCTTCTCGAGCTCCAGAACCTGCTGGCGTGTGTAGGCCGTCCGTAGTCGCTTTGGCTCCGGGCCCACGTGGTTCGGATTAACTGTTAAAAAAAAGAAAAGAAATTACTTTCAGCCTATGCTTTTGATTTCGATTTAATCATTTTATTTTCAATGATTAGGCTAATATTAGTATTATTTCGAGGATGAGCCTATTAAGCCAAATGAAATTGAATTAGCCTGCGGTATTGCATTTTAAAATTGTAATGAAACATTATCGCAGTTATTATCATTTGGTCCTTTTTAGTGTTAGTGTTGTCTTCATTTGTGGTTGACCGGGAAGAGGTCGAAGAAACGAGTTTTACTCTACTTTTACTTACAGGTTTTTGTTTAACCGCAGCGTTGCACACCAGAGACAAACAATTTCACACACACACGCACACGCACGCACACACACACACGCACAAACACAATGGCAGGGCCATAAAACTTTATAGGGGTTGTAATTCTCCCTGACTCTCACTGAGATCATAAATAACTCAACAACAAAAACGATGCTCACAAATGGACACAACACTGGAAAGAAAAAGAAAGAAAAAAAGAAAGAAAGAAAGAAGTGAGAGTTGTCTAAGAGCAGACAAGAAAACGTAAACATGGGAATCAGACAAACTGAAATGATGCAGAAATGAAATTGAGAGAGTGTGAATTCGAGATGAGATTTGTATCTTTCTATCTCACCATGAGCGATGTGCACTTTCTTCATCCACGGGTAGACAACAATAGGCGGCTTGTCTTTTCCCTGGCAGGCCGTTTTCCTCTGCACCTGAGCGGGCTTTGCACAGGTCATCCAGGCCTGGCACTGCAGGTCACCGACCGAGAACCTCGACTCCTTACCCGTGGCATTTGTCTCTCTGTATCCGGGGAAGGGAGTACTTTGGTGCTGCGAGTGGTCCTCTCCATCTTCCCGGTGGTGGCCCTGCAAAGAGTGATAGTCGGTTTGTTGTGGTGTGTATGGAGGCGGAGGGGGCTGCACGGGATGATAGCCCCTTCCATAACTACCACTGTCCTGGGGGTTGTTGTAATACCCCCCTTGGTCACTAAAATTACTGTAATCTTCTTCACAAGGCGGGAACTGCGGCTCAGCATATTTACAGCTCACCACGTAGGACTCCATGATTGATTTATAGCGAGGCTTGTAGGAGAATACTAATTTTTCTTTCTCTCCCCTCTCTCTGTCTCTTTTTCCCCCTCTGGCATCAAGCCATCCTGCGGCTGTCAAATAGACGGACGGCCGCGCGGGCCACGTGACCCTGCGGCCAGCCAATGAGAGAGGACACTTGGGGTTGTTTATGTCAGACGTAATGGGATAATTTGGAAGGAAAAAGAATGTTCATTGTAGGACTATTGAAGTTTTGCTGGCGGGGAAAAAATGGTTAAGAATAGATGTTTGTGGACTTGAAAAATAACGTTATCTGCCATGAGATAGGCCTAATTATCACTCAAATGTATTTGATAGATTATTCTCCAGCGATCTATCTATCTATCTATCTATCTATCTATCTATCTATCTATCTATCTATCTATCTATTTAATCTTTTATTATTTATCTTTTATCTTTTTATCTATCTAATCTATCTAGCCTATCTAATCGTGTGTCTTTATCTGCCATGCACTCCCCACCCCCTCCCACACACAGCACCTATTGAAAACGCACGGACTGTAGATTTATGACTTTTAGCTGACTGACTTTTACCCCCACACAGATGGCCTGAGCTGAAAAATTAATCTCGCCCATATTGAGGGACTGCGGGGCCATATTTGGCCTTGTGGCGAGTCAAAGGACGGACAACAAAACATGGCCGGTCAGAAAGGTCTCCAATAAAAGAATGAGATAAAAGGTTCCCAGACAGTGACTAGTAGTTGGCTTTGTTAGGCCGGGGTCAGCCCGAGGTGTCCCGTTCACCACCACGTACTCGGCTTTTAAATGCATTGCTTGGTTTAAAAAATGATGCGAAAGTCAGCCGAACGAGAGAGTAATGCGACAGGGCTGAAAAATGAAAGCGAATTAAGCTGAATCCAAAAACCAAAAACGTGAAAGAGATAAGTGAGAATATGCTAAATTTAGGCCATCCCACGGAGACGAAGTTAAATGAGGGTGTTTTGTATTCTGTGCGCAACTCATGCGTAAATATCTGGTCTTTCTCTCAAATGAAATCGTTTATGCTGAATCACAAACACCAGGGTCTAAAAAAATAATCTTTGCAGTGAAGAGTAAACCATAAATCCGTTTTATAGCCTTCAGGATTTCGTGAGGATTTCTGCTTTGGCTGCAGCTGCACTCTAAGGATGATGAAGCTCTAATGCGCAGCCAAAACCTCTTAATAAGCCCTGCGATGTATTACTTCTGCCTAATATACCCTGTAATAAAACTCTAATAAAGAGAGGAGGAAGAAAATGATTTTGTTTGGCTGAGGCATTAAAGGAGCTCATGCGGAGGGTGTAAATGGTTTGAAGATTTTGGCATGGCTGACAGAGTACAGTACAAGTTAACTAAAGATTATCTGGGCTTAATCTATCTCATCTAATGAGTCATTTATTCCGAAAAGCTCATAATGAATCACATAAAATGACTGATATGCTACCAGATAGGCGATAAAGTGGCTAAATCTCACTTATATGTCAAGAAAAATGTCCTTCTGTTTCAAAGGCACAAAGCCTTTTAACATTACAACCTAGGTTATGAGTGAGTCCCTTGCTCCTCCTTACTATAAGTTCCACTGAGATGTAACTGAGCCAAGCACCATTTGCAATGCTGCAATGGGAAGTGGCAGTGCACATTAAATGTTTGCAGGGGCGATTCTAGGTTTAGACCTTTAGGGGGGCTCAGCCCCTAATGATAATGTGACACGGATACAGTGCCTTGCAAAAGTGATACCCCGCCCCCCCATGCTAAATCAGTCATTTCAGCTACTGAACAACATTTTTTGACATTATTAACACTATGATGGAACTAAACCTGACACTTTATGAGTCACAGTAATAACCAATTTGACAATTTTAGTTGCTTACGTTTCAATTCGGGTTCTAATCTGTGCCGTGAAATGACCAACTTCTTCTCTGGGGACTACCAACGTTAAACTTTACAACTTTACAACCGTCTCCTGCTCTCCCTCTGACAGATTAGATAGAGACTCAGCCAAAGGCGGGAGTCTGGCACAACCTCCTCCGATTGGCCAACACTACCTTTCTGTTAAGCCTTTCCTTGACTGGGTTACAGGTGCGTAGCATTGGCGACAGCGACACAGGATATTAAACCTGTTTCAAGCCCTTTGAGCCTGTCATTGTTTGTCACTAACAGACAAGTTCACAAACTCTAACTAGAAGCCCTAAAATTGATTTTTTTATTATTTTAATTTTTAGGGGTTCTAAAATCGCCAATGACTGCTTGTATTAGAAAAAGAAATACTTTTTTTCATTTCACAGAAGGATTTTCAGCCACTTATATATTATTTAAAGCTTCATTATCAGACATATGGCAGCAAGATAAAGCAACTGTGAGCTGTCAATGACAACAATTGGGAAACAGACACGCAAATGCCAACAAATTTAAGTTATTTATTGTAAGAAAAATAAACTGAAAGGTAACTTTGGATTTTAGGTGTGTTAGTCAGTGTCATCAGCCGTGTAAATGTGGATGTGTGTGTCTAGTGAAAAATGAAACAAAGAGTGACTAAATACTTAGCTACACCCATTTATACATACATCATTGAGGCAACAAGCCATGTTGTTTACTTTTTTCTGTGTTCAAGCTTTGTGCTAATCGATTTCTTAATCAAGACTCAACTGAGCGGACATTAATGCTACCAGGGAATTAGATCCAGTGGTGTAATCACATCGTATCCTGTGTAAACCTGGCATGTGCAAAACCATCCCACTCAATTTGTTTGGATGCAAATAGCAAAGGATGACATGACCGTACTTCCCCATCACCTCATTGGAGTTACTTGATGCTTAGACAAGGGTCTCAGCCTCTGGGAAAGTGTGAATTAGAGTGTGAAAGAGAGCAGGACCACAAAAGCAAGAGCACCGTTAACAGTCATCAGTTTTTAATTTCTCTTCCTTTGATTTTGATAGATGGTTAGTCATCACCCATAGACTCCCCCAGAACCCAATCTGTGACTGAGGCAGCTCCACACACATTCGGTTCTACAGGGTATGTATAGGCGAAGGTTCACTTCAAGGCTGGCTGCTGATGTCTTCTTTGTGTTGCTGACAGAGATTTACACTCACATGTTCCCGCAGAGATTTCTGTAGTTGTATTTGCCGTGACTCATCATTCAACGCATCCCTTCATTTTTGCGATGTGCATGTTTTCACTGTTGCACATGATGTCTCTGTGTCTATAATTTATTGAAGCCATTAATGGGGCTTGTAGCATGTAGCTTTTTGACATCAATAACTCATTAAGGTACACCACATTAATTCTGATACATAAATGCAATTACTGTAAGGAAGAAAATCCGTTATCTAGGAGGACTGGCAGCCTCAATAGCCAATGCATTCTCATGAACAGGTTCGTATGATATACGAAAAGTCCCGCACAAAAATTCGTATGATATCCTATGAAATAAGTGACCGTCGGCGGGTCACGTGACGACCGGTCACATGACAGTTGAGTTTACAGTAACATTTAGCTGAGAAAAGGTTACCGTCAGCAGGGTATGGGTTACTGTGAGGTGCCGGTCGTTTCAGAGGCCGATGAGGTAGAGTTTAGCCGACAAAAGGTGGCAGTAAGCCGGGTACGGTGCACCGCGAGGTGACAGTCCTTCCAACGGCCGATGCAGTTAAGTTTAGCCGACAAAAAGGGACCCCAAATCCCCTCCCCAACCATCCACACCGACCTCCTCCCTACGTGGACCACAGCAGTCTTATACATCAAACAGTTACTGTGGTGCATACAGCGATAAATACGTGGAATACATACAAATTACAGTGCATTACTTTTCATAGCGATATAGTACCAATGATTCTTGAGAAGCGCCTGCAACAGTGCGCTGTGGACAAGGCAGACGTTGGGTTGGGATATGTGCATGAACTCAGTCTTGTAGCTCAGTGGAAGAGAGATTTACTTTACTGTGCTTTACTATGCAAATGTGCTATGCTATTGATTCATTTGCAAGTGGAGCACATCACATAGTCGTACGGACAAATATTCAGCTGGAAATGATGTATTCTGTTTTTATATCTATTCATAGAGCTCTATCTATTACCCTGTTTTAATCTGTTTTTAAAAGGAGCCATGCTGGTGATTTCGTTCATGCTTTAGATTTCTGTGTTTTGCTGAATGACATTATCTTGAACACTCTCCATCATAATACATCATTCAGTTCAGCACTGCAAGAGCATTTCTAAGTATGTGTGACCTTGGTGGTATCTAAGTACCTATAGCTCTTTCATTGAGGTATACTGGATTGGAAAAAGTGACGTGACTATAATTAGACCTGTAAAAACAGTGGAAATGAATGATTTGCTTCCATAGAAGAGAAACATGCATTAAGAGACAGCGTGTTACTGATCGCCTCATATATATTTTTTGTTTTTTAAATTTTCAACATTTGATAACAACCAGGAAAACAGTCATGGCCACGGCAGTTGGTAAATCCACCTTTTTCACAACTTCAAGCCACCTCGGTTTTGAGGACAGAATAATTGGTCACCTGCCAAAGTTGGTAAACAAGCCACCAGCTTGTTTACAAGGTAGCAGCCGCAGTGCAAACGTGTCCAGCATTGACATGGTGGCTTTTGGCGATTTACGAACTTGGCCTGGACCTCAGATTGGATTTAAATAAAAAAAAAAAAAAATGACAATCTTTGAAAGAACATGGCCCTGAGGCAAGTCTAAATTTCTCATTGAGATGCAGCTGAAATACATTTATGATGGACCCCAGCCCCTATAGATGTTTTATAATCATCATCTGTCATTTTTTGCACCAAAAGCTCTATATATCCAAGGATGATTGGGTTTAAATTAGGCAATCTGCAATGAAAGGCACATTTACCAATATGACTGCTATCACAGACATACAGTAGTTGGTGTTATTATTGTTGTTCTTGTCTCTTTGTATGCTGTTTATCTTTTTTTGGTAAATATTAAATTAAGGTTAAAAAACATAAACATGATGTATTGATCTTTATCCCACTCTGTATATATCAATGCCCAGGCTCAAAGGCAACACCATCATCTATTCCGTATGTCTTTATTCACTCATGGTAATATATTACTAGAAGTATCACTGACATTTACTTGCATTTACTTCTCAAAATGAGGTGCTGAGCGTGTGTATTTGCTGTATGTTTTGGGTCTCCGATGCCACAGACACTGCCTGTTTCCAGTTCTTGCCTTGGGCATTTTTCTGTGCTCTGGCAGGGACTCATTTTTGCTGTTTACATTTACTAAACTCCCATGGCCGTTTGAGTGAGGGGCTGGCGAATGGTTCGGGCCAGAGTTTTCGCTGACGCAAAAAAAGCTTGGGTTCCATGAGAAGAGAAGAAGAAGATTGGTTTCATATTAAACCATAGGAAAAACGTTGGTTTTCTTAACATTTTGAAATGATGAGTTCAGATCACCTATTTGCAGATAAAAGTACAAATGGTTAAAAAAAAATCTATTCAGTTCAGAACTATTAATCCATGCCTTGACTTTAAAAAAAAAAAAAAGGACTTTGACCTAAAACTTTCATTTTTCACAACGATTCCAGCCCAGGCTCTCCTGCTGAATAGGGGTTTGAATACTGGAATCATTAGCTTACACCTTTTGAATGGCGTTCCCTAGCTCTGAACTTTGGCGGACTCCTTTTGGAGGCAACAACAACAACGGGAGTGATGTTTCGGTTTTTTGAAAGCGCATTCTTCTTTAAGAATGTAGCCTAGCTGCCACCGGGTCGCGAGAGGGTCAATCAGAAGCGTTGACCGCTCGTTCACCGTTTCATTAGTCCTCGCGCTGGACAGGGCCACGCAGGCAGGGGCTCGCGCTAGCTGGGGACCATCCAGAGTTCACACGGCCTGCGGGAGTCGCGAGCCCATTGTCTGACTGGTCTCTCTCTCTCTCTCTCTCTCTCTCTCTCTGGATGGATTATTGTTGTGCAAAGACAGTTGGAAATTGGAAGGGTTAAAAGGGTGATAAATATATATCAAAACATTGTCCACACGTTTCATTTTGACAGATGGGATTATCAGAAATGAAATAGATTTGTTTTTCCTCTGCTACATTCATAATTAATCCTGTAGGCTAGGCTGTAGCTGCCGTTTAATTATCAATTTTTTATCAATTAATTATCAATTATTGGTAACGTGATTGACGTGAGCTTGTAGCCTAGGCTGTAAACTGGTAGTTTAGGACGAATGGTTCTCTATTCACGTATTTTAGCCTATAGCCGAATATGCTGTCTTTTTGTATATTACAGCAATTCTGTAGGCCTGAATTTTTACTTTATAGATTGTTTTTTTTTTATGTATAATGTTGCCTACAGACCTCAGTTCTGATTTCAACGGGTCATATAGCCTAGGACTAACCACAAACGGCTCTGTCTAAAGCAGATTATCACATAAACAGCCTTTTAGATAATTTCTTGTATATATTCCATCTATATTCGCCTCTCATTCTGAGTTGGGTCTGTGATATAAAGCCATTCACATGTGGGCTTTTCTTTCTTGGGGTCGTTTCACTTTTTCATCTTAGACAGGCTGACCGCCGGCTCACCCCTCCGCCCCCGGCCCGCTGCCGGGTCAAAGCCGAGCGGAGAGCAGCTTTAACCCGGTTTAGACATTAACTGCGACCTCCAGCCCTGGTGGGAACACATGCACCGTCTCGGACTGACCAGCGAACAAGTAGTAGCCGCACATTATGACTGTAAATTAAGACACAACACACACTGACCGCAGACTCACGATTGCAGAATTTTAGAATGTGTTATGGCAACACAATCTGTGGGAATCGTCGTTTCTTTACGCACGAGTGAATTGTGATTACAATTTAATCACATCAATTTAATGGCTCTGAAATTAAAAGGAATTAGCCAAATAACATAACTGCAAATGATAATCCAAATTTGTTTCATACACTAATATAGGCCTACATTTAGAAATCGTAAAAATTAATATAATCGAGTTAGGAAGTAGTCTTAAATTAGACGTTGAATTATTTATTTATTAGGCCTAATTTCCAACACATTGTGCTAGATAACTACAAATACCAAAAGCAGTAGCATGGGTTATGAAGAAAAAGTCTGGATGTCTGTATCACAGAGCCTGCTGAAGGCTGCTGAATATTATATTACTAAATACAATTGCTTACCGTTTTCTGCCATAATAATACATTAAATAAAATTGGTTGTGTAAATTAAAATACAAATCTTTCAACCGTCAGTCTACAGAACATTTCGCTGTTTGTGTACAATCTATAAAATACAATCACCATGTATACTAATGTAACCGTATACTACTAGTACCAAAAGTATTAACTACAACCCTGAACCTTATTTAGTTCAATGTTGTTTCACAGATTAATGCCACTGTGTTTTTGCCTGTCTCGCGCTCATGGAACAAAGTCCCCCAAAATGTTCTCCATATATACTGCTGGTATAGTTTTCTTTTCGCTCCTGTTTTTATGAGGCTTGGTGTGAGCAGAGATAGTCGTAAAATGTTAACATCTTAAAGTGCCATAAGTCAAGTAGTGTTTACATACACACACAGACACTAGTGCGAGCAGACTAAGAAATCATTTTTGCACTGGCTTCAGTCTAACGGCCGGTTACATATCAAACCTTCAAACATCCAGCCTGCGGACAGAAACTAAATCTAAAATGTGCTTTCTATCGTCAACGCTTCGTTTCAAAGGCGCTTATTAACCACGCAGCCTTCTTTACTGTCATCTTAATTATTAGCCTTTGTTGTCCCTAAATGGGAGATCATGACGTCAAAATCCTAAACCTGATAATCCTCCACATATGGAATAAGGTTTTGCCGCAACAGAAAGTAAAGCATGTACTGCCCACTGAAGAACACACATGCTGCGGAAATTGCGCGCACACACACACACACACACACACACACACACACACACACACACACACACACACACACACACACACACACACACACACATGCTGTTTAATGCTCAGGTCTTCCTACAAAATGTGTTAAAACACAGACTTCTGTTCACTTTAAAAAATATAGATATGTTTAAACAAATAGGATCACAAGGACCTGATATATTTAGTAGCCTATAAATCAGTTTTCTTCACTTGGAGGGCACACAGCAATATTAAACATACGATGCTGAAAAGTCTTCTTAAAAAAAAGGAGAAATCTTGAAAGCCCTTGAATTTTTTTTAAATTTGGCCTATATTTAAATATTTTAGAACGCGTTTGAAAACTGAATGATGGACCTCAGGTTTGGATATTTAAGCATTTTAAAATAGCACTAAAATGGTGTAATACCCCCCGCTTCCCTGAGAGCTGTAGCTTGTATTTAGTTGTTTTGATGTGGCAGCATTATTTGAAATTATCATTTGACTTTAAAAGCTCAAGATTACAAATTAATAATAAAAAAAAAACACACAGCATCAACAAAATATCTCATGTGAACCAATGTCAGGTCTTACCACTGAAACACGTCTTGACGTTCACCCAAACAAGGCCTTGATAGTGATAGGATTTGATGTCCGAATGTCCGAGAGAATATGAGTGCCCTTTCTGCCCAAACTATCACCTCTGGAGTGACTAAATTAGATTATATGTTGACTACAGGTGGATCTTTGGACCCCCCCTCACTCAATCACTTGGGCCTTTGGGGGCTCCCTGGACCACGGCTTTAATTCGGGGAATACCCCCCACCACACCCCCCCCCCTCTCCTCCATCTGCCCCCTGCCCCATACAGTCATAACTTCATATCTATGCCAAATATGAAAACAAAACCTCACTTACTTGTTCTGTTCTAATCTCGCGCTAAAACAAGATGTTCGTTTCTGCCAAATCCCGTCGGAGCGCATCGAGGCTGATTATTGGAACCGTCTCCGTAGTTTCTCTCTGCGACACAAAGAGCATTCTGTTGATTTCGGACAAATATCGGCTACCAGTCCCATCTGGCCGCCTGTCGGCTATTCTCTCTGAGTTATATTTTGGGGCTTGTCAAACCGCCGGCAATAAAACACACTTTATTACCGTCACGTGCTCAGCTTTTTTTTTTTTTTTCTTTTTTTTTTGCTGCTCCCACACGGGTTCATAAATTATTAGGCCGTGCACAGAGAGCCTCTTTATTCGATAATGGCGCTTAAAATCTCTGGGGTTTTGTTGTGCTGTTGGAGATAAAAACAATACTACGTTTCCTGGTCTTTTGAACTTGCAGAGAGTGGTTTGAGTGGTTTCAATGTTTTTGTTTCCTCTTCCCAATTCTATTTTTAGCCTATTTCTGAATACGGGTTCTCTCTTTTTTTATTAAGATACCAAAGAAAAAAGTTGTTATTTGTGTTTCTGGTGTTTGAATCGAATTATTTGCCTTCTTTGGTGTAACTGGGGCTTTTTGTTGCTATAATATTGGAAATAGTGTTGGACATTTGTGAATGGTGTAAAAATCCTTGCGTACATATTATATTTCGTGTGCGTAAAACCGAGAGTCCGCATGCTGTCACCTTGTTGAGACCCCCCCACCCCACTGCAGTCCTTTCCTCCAAAACAAGCAGATACTAAACGCTGTTTGCATTTTTCCGGATGTTCCTGGAATGCTGTTTGGAGCATTTGTTTCCTGCTTTGATTTCCGTAAATGGGGAGCAATAAAGCCATAAACTGGCTCTGTGAAAACACTCCGCGGGTCTGTGTGTGTGTGTGTGTGTGTGTGTGTGTGTGTGTGTGTGTGTGTGTGTGTGTGTGTGTGTGGCTGTGTGTCCTCAGCACCCCTGTGGCTGCTGAAGTGTCAAAACCAAACCAAAAGTTAGGCTACATATAAATATAATATATATATATATATATATACTATACTATACGCCTGCTTGAAATTAGACCTACTTAATGATAAGTTAAAAATAAAAGGCAAAGTAGCCTAATACTAATAACAATAATAACAATAATGCCAAAAAAAATTGGAAAAGCCGGCTTTCAAAAAAGCTTTCAAATCATTTATCTTTTCCAAATCAGTTTTTATTTATTTATTTATTTATTTTGTTAGGCTATATATTTTTATTCGTGTAGTTTTCAGTAGGCATTTTGAAAAATATCCCGAAAAATGTTGAGCAACCGTGGCCTGTAACTCTGGATTACATTATTAATAATGCACAGGTTACGACACAGAGCACAAGATGTTCAGTGATTGAAGAAGTGCAGTGGAAAAGAATCCGTTTGCTTTCATTAACAAAGTGTCAGCGCCGTTTTTAGACCGCAGCCCACTTGAATCCCTGATTTATAGCGCGTCGGCTTGGCGTCCTGCCTAATAACGCCTCCTAGCAGCTGTAGCATTAAAAAAAAGAAAAACGCGTCCAGGGCCAAGCAAAATGTCCCGGGACAGCAGAGCGGATGAAGTCGCCCTCTTCGAGGTGCATTCAAGGTAAACTCGGAGAAGAGAATTCTCATGACCTCCAGGTTGAACGAACCGGAGGGTGAGGGGAAGATGGTGACGTTATCGCTGAATACTGATGCTGTTGGAGCAAACAAAACAGCCCTGGATCTGTAGCGCCATCTAGTGTTTAAAATACACAGCAGCGCTGCAGCAGCAGATCTAAAGATGTGTGTAGGCCTACTACTTATTAAGATTTTAGTGATGAAGAAGATTTTTAGGATGACGTAGCAGCATTAGTACGAGGAGTTTTTAGCAGGTATTATATAAGGTCTGATTGATCCATAGTTTTTCATGAAAATTTGTTTTGTTTTGTTTTTAAAAAAAATAATTTGTTTTTAATGAAGATCTGCATTAATGATGCATGTTTTTATATAATAATTTTTTTTAATGAAGATCTGCATTCATGATTCATGTTTTTAAAAAAATAATTTGTTTCATGAAGATCTGCATTCATGATGCATGTTTCAAAAAAAGAAAACTAATCTTTTTTTTCTTTTTTTTTAAGTTCATGTAACGTGCAGCTTGAATGGAGGTTTGTGCCTTTTGTTTCTTTTGCCAGCATGTGCCACTGCACTGAGTACCATCTAATTCTTTACTGTTACCTCCCTCTGGTGGCTCATAATAACAATAGCACTTTTGGCAACAATTTTAAATAGGATACAAGTACGTGGACATCCATCAAGAGTTTAACCAAAGCCACACAAAAAAAAAAAAAAATGGTACTATGTGACACGACATATCTCAAACAGCTACATTTCTAATAATCTTAGTGTTTAATCCAATAGAAAATGACTTGACTATATTTTAAACAGTCCTCCTATATGCTACAAAAGTCATTACCAATTTGAATCATTGTTGATAAATAATTAAATAGCTTTTGGTTATTGTTTGCCCATATCCTTTTTTATGTTACCTGCATCAAATGCTTCACTTCAGATAAACTGCTCCAGCTGCGTGAGTTCTGGGACAAAAAGAAGAAAAAATGTCTGTGGACAAACATCAAAGACAAGACGTGACAGAAAATGATCACTATCAATTATCAATTAACAGGAAAAAGCAGCAAAATCAGGCTCTCAGGACAAACCTGCAGGTTGTTTTCTTCTTTTTAAATGTGAATATGAAGTCTTTGCACCATCCTGCAGGGACAGAGAGAAGGGCATTCTTTTGTTACTTTACTGCCACACAAATGCATCTATCTCTATGTAGGTTTCTGTCTTTGTCGTTCTGTCGTTCTGTCTCTCTCTCTCTCTCTCTCTCTCTCTCCCAGGCTCTGTCTGTCCGTCTGTCTGTCTTATGTCTTTCTGTCTGTCTCTGGTTTTAATCGGTCTCATTCTCTGCGTCACTGTCTCCTTTTGTCTCTTTCTTTTGTTTCTTTCTCTCACACACATTGGCCCATAAATACACACACACACACACACACACACACACACACACACACACACACACACACACACACACACACACTCCCTGCTGCATTGCAGTAGGTTGTAAATACTGAGTGCCAGCTGAGCTTGACTGAGCAGCACCAGTGAAATACTGTCTTTGTCTCTCTCTATCTCTCACTTCCCGCCCGCTGCCCTCATGAGAAAAAAAAAAGAAATGTCAAATTCAAGAAAGTAGAGAAAATACAGTCTCTTTGTCTCTCTGACACTTAGGCTGCCCTCATAAAAAAGAATGTCAATGAAAGCAAAAACACAGGGGAAAGGGTTCTTTCTGTCTTGTTCTGTCCATCTGTCCGAGTACGTTTTTTTATGGAGGAGGAAAGAGAAATTCACTTTCTTTCACAGAGGCATGTGTGCTTTCTTATAAACAAGTATTGAGAAAGATAGCCAGACAAAGAGGAGATGCTGAAATGTTCTTTTGGATTGTCTGTTTAGTCAGAGGGCGGATGATCCTTTGTGGCACCTAAAAGCCCATTTTTTAAGGACACACATAACGCCACTTTGTGTGATAAACAATATATCGGTGGATTCAAACACCTGCATATCTATGAATATAGCCAAAAACATTTACATGTGCATTTTACATGACATTGCTTAAGTGTGTCTTATGACCACATTAAGGACTGCTACTCAGGGCTGCACTTTCCTCGTAGCATCATCCTTAAACAATTTGTAATCTACATATATCCTTCTTGTATATATTTCAACACAGTGAAGTAGCTGTTGGTTGGTACACATACATATACTCCCTTAACTGTAGATATATATATATACATATATATATATATATATATATATATATATATATATATATATATATAACATTTTCTGCATCAGGACTGGTGATTGTAACCAAATGAATCCTAAAGGATGGTGCTGTTCCCTCCTGTATTCTCTTGTATCCCTTTCCAGTATAGCCGTATGACTTGGCTGGAGCATTTGGAAATACAGGTACAGTTAAACAGGAGTCCTTGTATCTCTAAATATGCAATCTAGTCATATAAGAATTATGTTATGCATCAGATGTGCTAGTGAAAAAGACATTTTGTGGGTGCCAGAGTGCAGAAACATAGGGTCTAGTATATAATTTGTTACTAAAAATTCAGATATTGTGTAATATTTTGCAGACCATTTTAAAAGCCTGCTTATACTTATGAAAGTATATATTATGCAACATGCAATTAAAGCCTCTTGATCCATATAGACATTAATAATAAGCAGCAGGAGAGCATAATTACTGTATTAGATCTCCACACACATGCATGTAGTGGAGTAATGATTGAATTATCTATTCGTTTTCACACAACAACTGTATTTTGAATGCCAAAGCTCAGCGTCGGTACCTGATGTGAGCAGCCTGCTGGACTCCATTTTCCTCTGCAGCATCCTGAGATCAAAACAACAAAGTAGGACACGAGTTAAAGTCTTGGAGAAAATGAAAACGAAATTTCAGTCAGAAATGAGTTGGGAGCTGTTTGGGAGAGTAGGACCAGACAGTCGACACAGGAGAGAAAACACGCAAAATAAATCTACATACGCATCTTTTTCCGCCTGTGAGCAGCCAGTTTCTTCCTTTCGGTATTAAACGTTAGGCCTACTTGATATCGGATGTGTTTAGGGGCATTTGTTCGGCACGTTTTAACATTAAAACGTGAGATTTTAACGAATAAATTAAACAAATCTGGTTATAAATATTGCAGAAAGATACAAAAGACAATGTAGAGAGAAACCGTCCATGGAGGCGCGCGGGTGCCAAGAAGCAGCTCTGGGCTACCGAGAGCGCGCGGGGGTAAAGGGAGGCTGTCCGCGAGGGTATGCACTGCAAGCGCACACATGACCGTTAACGGGCCAATGGCGCGCGGTGTCGGCTCATAAAATGGTTTTATGGCCCGCGTGTGTAAATCGCGCAGACAGAAAGTGGAATTTGTGGCAGCTGGAAGCTGAAGCAGCGAGAGAAAGCTGCATCTTAAAATAAAAGCACACACTTATAGGCTACATACAGAAACCCCCCCCACACACACACACACACACACACAGGAACCCTTGTGAATCCGGCCTAAACACCTCCAGGTATTTTTTAGGCCTTTGACGATCCAGTGTTGCAATACTGTTTGATTTTCATTTAGTGGCTATTTTGTGGATAACAACAACAAAAAAACATGTCGGAATTCTAGCTGAAATGTACAAAAATAAATATAATTTGTGCCTGATATTTAGCCTGAAAACTCTTACAGTAAAAGAAATCAAAACCTTACCGCCTTAACCAAAATAGCTTCATTCTTTAAATGTTGTAGGCTAATCCTTTGATACAAACCCTTATTAATGCTCTGTTTTTCTTTGACATTTTACCTCTGGCATAGCTAATAAGCAGCATCCATTACTCTCACCTCTCCAGCTTTGTGCTTCATCAGCTGTATGAAAGATATCAGAAATTCCTCCATTTTTCCCTCAACAGGGTGAAAGAATATGCCCTTACATATCTACACTGCATTCCTTCTGCGAGATAAAGGGAGATGACTGATGGCTGCCATAAGAGAAACTGCTGCAGTATGACAGTTCACGGTCTGAATCCTTTTCATTTAACTGGAATTTAAATAACTCTTGGCAGACCTAAACCCCTGAGTGCGTTTTAATGGCCACACAAGCCTACCAGCCACTCGAATAAAGTTAGTTATCAGAACAGAACATCTAAATCAACACACAATCCTAATCAACACTTTGAATAAAAAAAAAAGACTGATTTAGTCATTATGTTCCAAATGGTATTTTGCCCTATCTTCTAGAAATGAAAGTAGATGCCATAAAACATTGGCTTCTCCTTCATCTCCATTTTCATGACAATGGCAGCCATCTTATTTTAGGTAGTTAAACTCGGCCTACCACAATCCACCTGTGCACGTCTACCATTTTAGTTTAAGGTATCTTATAAGAAAAGGCTTCAAACCGGCCGAGAAAAAAAATATTACAGAAAACATCCATCAGATGTTAAAATACATGTTTTCTCTCCCCTGGAGCTGCCACACTTCTGACTCCTGCATTCGGCACCTTGTCCCGAAGAAACACACACTTGACCGTTTGAAAACGACTGTGTCAAACTACAGTAACGCTACATGGCTGGTCATAACAGAAGCTTTCAGCTGGCTTTATTTTTTTTAAACTGTTGCTGCAGGTTAAATTCTGGGAATTCTTTGATATTTAAGGATTACTGCATATAAGACCAATTATGGTCTTGGTGGTGGTAATATATCTTCTTTGTTTTTGTTTAGGTCTTTGATTCATGATTAGGCCTATAGTCTTTTTATAGCCTCTGAGAACACGAGCAGAAAGACGTATAATTGGCAACATTTTAATGCCAGCATTCATTTGAAAACTCAGTCATTTATATCAGAGCCAATCAGTGCTGAAACAGAGTGGGCCTTTTAAATGGCAGGAATGCGTTGTGGTTGCATTGGGCTGCTGTTTTACAATACTTGGTCATTATGGTCCTGCTTTTCTAATTTGGTTATGAGATGTTTGCAATTTCCCTTTTCTTAGCTTAAAGTAAATACGTGAAATGGGTCATTTTGAAATACCATGAGAGAAGAAGTTATTTTCTATCCAGTTTTGCAAGGTAACCCGTGTTGATTGTGTCAGTGTGCTGGTTAGGGTGACTGCAGAGAACGTTTTATTTTGAAGAGGAAACAGAAGATGGAAGTATCTCACCCCTCTGATTGCAGTGATGCTCCCAGATGCCAGCGTCTAAATGATTTTATATGTAACTATTGTGAATTTCTTTCTTTATGTAACTGTCTCGTCCACACTGAAATAGGATCACAATGAGAAACGCCTCGTATACCACACAAGTTAATTTAATTTCACTGAATGACGCTTTCCCTTTCTGTATTATCCCATATGTCCAAATCAGATCATTTTCTTTCTTTAATGATTTTATAAAAATATATATATCTTTTTTTTTTTTTTAAATATATATATTTTTTTTTTTTTGGGCTATTTCCTGAAAGGTTCAAGCCGCTAAGAATAGCCACGATATGTTTATTCTTAATCTGCAAGTAGCTACAGCCGAAAAATAGGTAACATGTCATGGAGTATTAATTTATTAACTAAATGCATGTAACTACAATGCTTCAGTAAACGGGATGGATTTGTGTCACTCATCTGTCTGATAGTGGAAGCTGAAAATTCAGGATCTACTGAGATTTGAACTCAGATCGCTGGATTCAGAGCCCAGAGTGCTAACCATTACACCATAGAACCGCTGAGTCCTGTAGACCAGCTCAGACAGGACAACACCTCCACCCGGCGGACAGAGACAGCCTCTACACATACACCGTTTCTCTGATTAGGCGAGTCTAGTAGCAGTAGTAGTCGAATGTATCGTAGTTGGTATACTGTACTGTATACTGGCCAGAATCTGCATATTGGGGGGCATATCATCCCCCAGGGAAGTTTTGAGCATCAACGACTTTATTTCCTCCATTCTGATACACTTTTATGCACCAATGTACGATGGACATACCTTTATTTAGCCTATGTGAAGAAGAAAAACACAGATGACAATTCAAAATATATCAAAAATATAATGGAAAGTATGTTGTTGCGGGTCATTGGGCATTTTTAAGTGGGTATATGGAAATCCTGGAGCTTTCTTAGTGGGCATACTGTGTACTGTGTGTACCTGTGTATCACGTAGACTACACCACTGGTCTTAATCCTAAATCATTGTAAAACAACAATTAAGCGAGGTTCAGTTTATTAGGGAAATAAATGATTTCTTGGACCTTATTGTTGTCTCCCTTCGAAACGACGTTTATATCGTTACTGATAGACAAAGTAGGCTACAATAGGCTCTTATTTATAGGCTGCATAGTAGGTTACATCTCCCTCCTACGACTACAGATGCTGGTACTAAACCATACTGCAGGAATCCTTTTTCTAAATTATAATTTTTCATGCAGCCTAACTCACTTAAGTTATTAAAGTAGTCCAACCCTAGGTTACTGTGCCATTGTGAATTCATTTCATTTTATTGCAGACATTTTTTTTTTTTCACAAGAAGAGTGCCTTGGACCTTCTGTTGTTTTTAATCTCTATTGCAGACATTGTATTGGGAATCGGGAGCAATCATTGAACATTACTTGGCGTCCTATTTCATTTCTGCAGCACGATAAGTGTTCCCTGTAGCTGACTTAATTCGGGTGTTTCGTTCATTTTATTTCATGGCACCGTTTAGTTAAGTCCCACATTAATCGGAATTTCTAAACTCTTTTGTAAATCTAATTTCTTATTTACCTTTTTTTTCCTTTATTGTACAATCCTTTTCTGCATATTTCAGTGTGTTTGGCATGATATTGTGTAGTTTTATAGTTTTTTTTTATTTTGTTATTATGGAATGTTATCAGAAAGTTGAAGGGGTTCATTCGCAAAAACAGGTAAAGGCCATTCTTAAAATGGGTAAACCAAAACATGGAGCGCAAAAACATGATGCAGGAATTTTTTTTAAATTAGCCCATATTTGTATTTTCAAGCTTTCTTGATTGCAGCTGTCATCTAGTTTATCCTTCATAGTTTTGGATATCAGCGCGCAATCGACATATGACTCACACACTATGTGCGTAAAAAGCACTGCCATTTTAAGTTAGAAAATGAGACGAGAAGGTCATTTTCTACCACTTTTTATTCACTGCAAGAAGATTGAAATGAAATTCAAATCCTGTCATGCATTAAGCATTATTAAGCCTGGATGGCAAAAAGTGGTGTTGACGATATATGGCGTTAAAGCTGTTGGACTTCGACAGCGACATTGAAATGTTAGATTTTCCTAAAATCATACCAGTAATCCGGGTTTTTCTTTAACTAAAAGGGCTACAGTTAGAGTTAGAGATCTTCGATACAACTAGTCGGAAGTCGTAACAACAAATAACCACCGCCTTTGTTTTCCGTTTTAATTCCCTGTATAATGAAATGCCCTGGGTGCTGGGCTCCTGCGGTCCGTAGAAATGTGATTGAGGCTGTCTGGTCTCATCTGCAGACAATGACTTTAACATTTAGAAGGACAGTTGAGGCTCCAAGGCAGGAAAGGGTATCCCAATAAAACCATATATAGTCACGATGACTGTCTGGCCTAAATGACTTTATGGTACCTCTCTCTCTCCCTCTGCGTGTCTCTGTGTCTTGAGTTGGGGGGGAAAGTCACGTTTATTCTCCAAATGCATGCTGTTGGTTTATGACCCTGCAGTAGGATGAGCTGAGCACTTTATATGGCCGCAATAAATGAGGGAAGGAACGAGGCGCTGCACTGACTTTGACAAAACAAGGAGGCAGAAATGTCTCTCTGTTGACTGAAACTCCCACTGCATCTACCTGGGAGCAGTGAAACACCTTGACGTTGGAATAATATAGTCCAATAATATATATATATATATATATATATATATATATATATATATATATATATATATATATATAAAATAAATCGTATTATTGCTCTATAATCCGGTGTAACGTCAAACAGAGATCGCAGTGTTTTTCTCGTGTGGGATCATGCCATAATAATGTAGGGTAATACGATGAGAACAGGACTAATTTTAGTAATAGTAGTATTATTAGTGCATTAGTGTTTGTGCGTGTTTCTTTATTTCATACTAACATATTTACATTATAAAAAGCAATCCAACTGTGACTTTATTAGAGCTATAATAATGCAGGCTGTTCTCAGGAACCATTTGTGCATATGTCTAGCTACGAAAAGTAATTGGTATGAATGTATTACTGTAGCTTCCCAGGCTGGCCTCACAGAACTAATCTCACCAAACGTCGTAATAATAGCAGTTGTTTGTTTGTGTTTCTCTACTTCATACAAACATATAAACATTGAATACAAGAATTATAAATTACAATACAACTGTGATTTTAATAATCCAACCAAACGACCGGCTACTAAAAAAAGAAGCTAATAGCCTAGTCGTAGTATTTTCTCTGTGTTTCTCTATTTCATACACAAATATTTAGGCTAGATTATTTAAAAAAACAATACAACTGTAGACTAACTTTACCTAAAATCCCAACGAAGTAGCCTAACAGTATTCTGCGTGCGTGTGTGTGTGTGTGTGTGTGTGTGTAATTAACGTTTAGGCCTAATTAAAAATTATAAATAGGCTAACAATACAACTAATCTACATGTATTTCCTAGATTTTAATCCAGCTAATAATCTAACCAAACCATATATATATATATATATATATATATATATATATATATATATATATATATATATATAGAGGCCTATTCGTAATTATGACCAGGTAATGTTATTAAGCTGTATTTACAGCCTGCAGCTACAACTAGTAGCCTATTCTTGTAAATATTTAATAAAAACCGAGATGCAAATGAGCAATCCGCTGCATAAAATAGCAAAGATGAACTGAAAAGAAGAATAAAACAACATGGGAAGCGCATAATTAACAATGATGATGCCATCCATCTTTTTATTTCATTTTCAAAAAATCCCCACGAGCAGCATATTGAGGCTAAATGAGAGCAGGTGAAGGCCTCGCGTCATCACAACACATCATGCCTCCAGTTCAATCTCAGTAGGCTAACATAGCCTGTTGGGTTTCCCTTTTCTCCCAGGGAGAATGGACTGGTGTCGAGTCCATCTCATCCTCGTGAAAAAAAAACACTAAAGTACTGATATCCCTATAATATTCCTCTAATATTTTAACTTGATGTTATCGTATACCTTCTAAAATGAAAAATAGGTTGTGCGTTGTTTGTACATAGAACGTCTCACATGAACTGTATGTAGCAGTTTATTCTAGGAGGTAACAGAAAGCTTAGATAGCTGTGTGTGTGTGTGTGTGTGTGTGTGTGTGTGTGTGTGTGTGTGTGTGTGTGTGTGAACATATCATGATCTCCATGTATCCCACATTAACAACAGATAGACTTATACAACACAGCAACGATAACAACAAATACGTCCATTCGGCTATACATGCACAGTTTATAAAATAATAATAATAATAATAAGAATAATAATAATAACAAGGAAGCTTATTCTTTTCTTAAAAAACAAAATGATAAACGTCCCTTTTGGATATTATTTTCAGGGAGACTGGGGTTGGTTGTAACACAGAATTGATCCAAACAGCAGCTAGATTAAAAACCTGTGTGTGCCTCTCTGACGGCATCACCCACCTGGACACACCTGAAATACATTGCAAAGTATTTTGGTATTACTGTTGATTTTTTTGTGTTTATTTCATAATTTGCATCTTGGTTTATTTTATAGTTAAACTGTTGCAAACTTGACATACGTTTCTGTTCCAGTGTTATAATTACAAGCTGTGTAATCATCTATAAGTGTGTGGATGGACATAACACTAATCTCAACCAGGTGATCCCTACACATTGGTCTACGTCTTTAGCCCTGGAGAGATAAAGTGCTCCTAAACACTTTGTGCAGGGTTTTGTCTTCTATGGTGACAATAGTTCATGTAAAAGCAGTATTGGATCCACAGCCAATATGGCAGAGCGTCCGGAGTCAGTCTTATGACATCTCACCTTGTTGTTTTTGTGTGCATGAATCCATCTTCAATATACTTGTATGCTTATGTTGTTAATTTACACAATAAAGGATGTTGGAGGTTTCAGTTTAAAAGTCTGGTTTGAACTAACTTTCCTTTGCAAAGGAGCACAATTTATCACATGTGAAACACATTTCTCGTGTTCAAAATTCACATTTGGCAACATGTTTTCAGAAAGTTCACATGTGAAAAGATCATTCAATTTTATTCTCATATATTTCACATGTGAAAACAACAATTTCACCTTTGATAGATTCACATTTTTTGTGATTCTAAGTCCAGCCACAGTAAAGCTTTGTGTCTTAAAGAACACTGGATCATGCAAATCACACAAGAATATTAACAGATTCCACCTTCTAAATTAGAGCTAACAAAGGGATCAATAAATGCATCAATTTACATAATTTACCACCTAATCTGTCTGATTCTGTCTCACTCTCTTCTCTTTTATTTTCTGTTATTATGGTTATGATTACGTGTCAGGCTTCTTTGTTTGCTTAGGGTATTTTTATTTCAAATTTTTAACAGCTCTGCGACTATTTCAGGCCATAGCAGATGTAGCACATCACGTCTGGCATACTGAAAGCAGTTTTTATGAGGACAATAGTTTTAGCATTAAATCATAAAACGCAATTCAGATTTTGGCAGAAAGCACAGACAATTTATGTGAAGTCAAGTATGTGTCAAGTAGTTTCAGTTTTGGACATGTGAGATTGCAGCCTTGTCAAAAACAGATGTTTTACAATCAGCAAAGTCTTTGATATCATCTTTCTAGTATGTGGATGTTGTTTTTTTTAATTCAATTTATGGATTTTTCTGTAAATGTGAACTTTATATTCTGAGCATTATTTACAAGTACCCCAGGTCACAGGTTGACTGACGTGCAGAAGGAAGAACCCGATTTCAGAAGATGAAAAAGGCCAAAAGACATTGAAAGGAGTAGTTTTTTGTAAAAGTGTAACAACACATCCTGGTCTCCCCTGCAGAGTTTCACCACTGCAGTTTCACCACTGCAATCCGTTGCTTAGTAACAGCTGCTCATGTTAAAGATGTTGGGCGTCTTGGAGCGCTGTGTTTCTTTTATCAGTTATAACATCACCACCTCCAAAACCTATCCTTGAGAAAAGAAGAAGAAGAAAAAAAACATCCCCGGGCCTCTTCTCCAAATCCATCATTCATTCACACTCCTCCTCTCCCGGATCATCAGCTTCTTCATCTTCATCCGTCTGTTCTGGAACCAGATTTTGACCTGTCTCTCTGTCAGATTTAAGAGTCCTGCCACCTCCAGGCGCCGGTCCCTGGTCAGGTACATGTTGTAGAGAAACTCCTTCTCCAGCTCCAGGGTCTGGTGTTTGGTGTATGGACACCTTTTCTTCCGGGTGGACTTGGCATAGATCCAACTAGCTGCTGGATTTTCTGTAGAAGAAGACACAAGGTGGCATAGATTTTTACTTTAAAACCTCACACCATATATTTACTTGCTGTGTGTGTGTGTGTGTGTGTGTGTGTGTGTGTGTGTGTGTGTGTGCGTGTGTGTGTGTGTGTGTGTGCGTGTGTGTGCGATCGAGCGAGCATGCAAGTGAGTGAGTGAGCGAGCGTGTGTGTGTGTGTGCGTGTGTGTGTGTGTGTGTGTGTGTGTGTGTGTGTGTGTGTGTGTGTGTGTGTGTGTGTGTGTGTGTGTGTGTGTGTGTGTGTGCGTGTGGGTGTGTGGAGAAGTTCAAAGACTGACATAAATATCAGAGAAAATATTCTCAGGAACACATTTTATGAGCCTGCAACTTTTGGCTCATTAGAAAAAGAAACAATATCACATGCTCAAAACACAGCCCCGTAAATAAATACTTCGTTCAATTCTTTTTCTTTCTTTTTTTTTAGCCATATTGCTCCTTTTAGCCAGGCTAACTCAGGTTTAAGAGCATCTGGTTTGTGTATGCCCTCGTTTTACCCTTCCTTCATTTTAATAATTTAACATAATGTGACATTATTTAAAATGATGGTTGTGGTTTCTGATACAGCCATATACCTTTTTTTTTAGGATGAAAACGTTTTTTGGAAGGACAGCGAGCAGCAATAAATACAGCAGAGTGCCCAATAAAGTCTAAATCTCTGTGTAAGTGCAGGCAGCGTTGGTAAAAAGCCAAACTGAGCCTCATTTTTTGAATTATTAAACTGCAGTTAGGATATTTGAACCTTTGAATGATCTGAAATGTTATATTGGCCACTTTAAAAAAAAGTAAAGCAGCCAGAGGGTGCTGTGAAATTATAGTTATACAGACAGACAGCAAGAGAGCAACAAGTATTTTGGCTTTGGATTGGTAGTCCTACACTCACAGCTGGACTGAGGTTGGCACATCTCCTGAAAACCTTTATACCAATAAGTAGAACGATGAACCCGGCTATTTAAAATGTTTTAACCCTAATTTTTGACAAAAAAAAACTAATAGGTCATAGCGTTTCACTCAGTTGCACATACATTTGGACATTAAACCAATAGCCTACATTTACAGAGAGTTACAATGTACAAAATGATATAGCAAATAAAATGTAGGCCTATTATTATTATTATTATTATTATTATAAGCCCAGTCATATTGTTTTGCTTCACGTCTTGTTCCTCTGTGCTAGGCTAATTCAAACTTTTTTTTAAAGCCTATACTTTTGTGGATCTGAAGTTAAAAAATTATTATTATTATTATTGTTATAAAGTATATTTGTTGCCGTTTGAGGCATGCCACATTATGAAGTTGCTCCTGTGCAAGCTACAAACAATGAAGGGTTTATAAATTATTGAGGTCGTTTTGGATAGACATGCTTATGTATATATATATATATATATATATATATATATATATATATATATATATGTTTCGAGCATTAGCTGCAAAAAAAATAGACTAAGTTATTATACTTTCTGCACAAATCCGATCACAGAAATGCAGCGCAAGCCTGCGTTTTCTCTTTAGTGACAAATTGTTAAATAACAGCAATAGCACCTTAATTATTTTAATGGACAATAAAGTTTTACATTTTACCGTTTACAAGACATTTATAGGGCTATAAAAGTCACACACACTTACTAAAGGCTACTTAGGCCACATTCTCTCTCTGTTTCACACACTCACAACTAGGCTACACACACACACACACACACACACACACACACACACACACACACACACACCTGTGTAGCCTTTGCCACTTCTTAAATGTTAATAAACATTCCTGAGTTTCATAGTTTGTATCTGTCTTTACCCGGGTCAAGCTGTTGCTTTGTTTTTCTCTCCTCGTCCACCTTTTTGGGCTCCGGTTTCCTTCCCAGCTCCTTCGCCGTGCCAAGCCGCTCCAGGACGACCTCAGTCGGGCTAGCGAAGCTGGAATCTTTGGGGATGTCGTGTGACGGCGGTGAACTCTCAGGTTTAACCGCCTCGTACCTCGGGCTCAGATTGGAAAGGTCACCCTGAGCGGGGACACACACGGGAAAACCGACCGACGCATGTGACACAGAAGTCTCCGAGGTGGGAGTCGCCCCCTCCCAACAGCGGACGAACCTGCTCTCGGAAGCGGCCGCGGATGCGAGGTGTTCGGTGTGGGTCTGCGTCTGCGGGTCGTAGTATGGGTGGTGGTGGCTCAGGAGGTGATGTGGGTGAAAAAGACCGGGGGTGGACTGCAGCTGCGGAGAAGAGGGCGAAGATGAAGTAGAGTTGTTTGCCCAGGGAGAAAAGCCGTTTAAGCTCGTTTGTTTGTTGGAAAAATGTGAAAAATCTGGAACGTGTGAGCCGGGGATCCCCTCCTCATCCTCCGCTCTCCGGACTGGCTTTGCGCAGCCGGCCGTCGAACCCTGCAAGCCTCCCGGGATGAAATGTGCACCGTAAGGCTCCTCAGTCTGGATCCCCATCATGGAATAATAATTCGTTAGCGACATGTTTATTTTATTATTTCAATAAAAAGACACTTAAGTGCGACTGTAAAACGTTAGATGGGCTGGTATAGTGGCTTACATCCTCCCCTAAAATGGTAGTATTTTTTTCCATGCCCTTACCTTCTTCTCGGCTGCCCATTGGTTATACGTGGATCACATGGTTAGACTGTATTTACCCAGTAAAGGAAATAAATCAAATAATTCTTTTGTGCTCAGAGATGTGATGGAAGGCCTTCTAGTCTGCTGCCAGATGGGCCTCAATGTAGCATCGGTTTTTTAAAACTGTACCCTACTTGAAACACCGTTTTACAAGCACAATAAAAAGTAGCAGTTTACAAGCGCGCGTGTGTGTATGTGTGTGTGTGTGTGTGTGTGTGTGTGTGTGTGTGTGTGTGTGTGTGTGTGTGTGTGTGTGTGTGTGTGTGTGTGTGTGTGCGTGTTTCTGACAAACCACTTTTTAATAGACCTATGAAATAATAGCTTATTCTGTATTCATAATTGGTGACAAAAACGCGTCTTTGTCGCCTCAAAGTTTAGGAGGGGAGGTGGGTTTTGGCTTTTCTTTGTCCCTACAAGTACTTTCTTTGATCTTGATTTTACAATGAGCATAGCCCATTGTGTATTTCAAAAAAAAAAAAAAAATAAGACGAAAACTCTCCCTCGAAGTTATGGATGCCGCTATACTTTTGTAGGCCATATACTGAAATATCTTTATTGGATTTGTGTCGGTGGACTGCTTCACTCGTTAAATCGTCCCGTTTCAGCTAGGCCTACCTGTTCTCTAATTATGTTTTTTAATTCAGGCAATTACTTACTTACTTCTCCTACTCAATTATTCCTGAATAATTGATTGACCAACCTAATAAATAACAAAAAACACGCATGAGGTTGCACATGGAAGTATTTTGTTGTCTTATATCGTTTGTGGTTGTTAATGCCCGTCGCTGTCCACTCAAATGTGGGTGAGTGTGAATTCTCATCATAAAAACAAAAAGGATTGAGTGTGCCTTGAAATAAATAAACCATTAACACCCCATTGGATTATCTGAAAAATGCATCAGCACGAAGGTAAAAGCAGGTCTTTTTTTATAATTGACATTTTGGGAGCACATGGATCCATCTATTGGTCAAATGAGTCAGTGGTTATGGACTGCTTGAGATGTAGGCATACATACATACATACATTTAGCTAGATTATTAAGTTTTAAGAGGCTGAAAACGTTGCAATTAAAACAAATAATTTCAGAATCAGAATCAGTTTTATTGGCCAAGTATACTTACATACACAAGGAATTTGACTTCGGTAGGTGTTAACTCTCTATACATTGTATAACATGTAGTAGTAACAAATAGACATGTAGTAGTAGTAGTAGTAGACAAATAGTAATATAGACACATACTGTACAACAATAGGCACATATCAAATACAAAAATACAAATATACAAATAAGACATAATATCAAGACAAGTACACATGGAGTGGAATGTAAAGTGCAAAAAGTAATAGTGCAATGTAATGTGCAAGATGCATATTGGAAATTATTATATTTGGCCCCATGAAGACTTTCTTTATTGTTTGAGTGTGAAAGTGAAATCCCATTGGCTAGAAAAGAGGTTGACAAGCAGGATAGGGGCGTAGCTTTAAGACACTTTTTTCTAAGAACCTTCTAACCATAATGAATCCATTTCCAACATAGACCTTGATCGCTGTCTCTTGTGCACCCATAGCGCCATCTGCTGGCTGGATGAGGTAAAACTGTGCAGGACAAGCCATGCAAGATAAGATATTTCACCAAGCGGGGCACTTTAATACATTCTTTTTTTTTATTTTTATTTAGCACTTGATCAAGTTAGTAGAAGCTCTGTCATCTGGTCTCAGTAATAAAATAAAGAAACACATGAATCAGCGCTTATAATTTAATTTTGGCTGGACCCTTGAGGATTCAGGCTGAAAGATGTTATCGAGTTCCTGTAGATGGCAGTAACATCGTCTGCTCTAGAGATGGAGCGGGGAGTCAAGCCCAACCTGCTGTTGCAGGCTGACATACATGACAGACTGTCACATATGAAGTAGGGAAATAGACTGAAACATTGCCCACAATGCATTGCCATAAGCAAATGCCAACCCTTTCAGGGATTACAATCTGTTAGTGAAGTATTATTATTACTATTGCTTTTACTCTTTTTATTGCTATTGTTTTTTGCACCATCACTTTTACTATTTCATTACTATTTCTACAATATGACTACTTTCTTGTTGCTATTACTAGCACTATTACCATTACTTTTCTTACTTACTACTCACTGGAAACTCCCAGTATTTATAACCAGTGTAAACACAAAGTATAACACACTGAATACATGTAGTTGTAATTAGATATATATTCATATTTGTCAACAATTATAACTTCTTCCATGAAGACATATTTTATATTATTACAACTGTGTTTAATTGTCATTTATTATCTGTTTCTACAGTTAGGAGTTCCCACAAGAGTTAATTGTGTTAATAGTTAATAGTTACATAAATCTGCTTCAACTACATTATAGTGACTTATAAATCATTCCTTACATGTTTATATACTGCTTATAAATGCTAAACAGTGAGGTTAAAATAAAGTGTTGCCCTTTCACTCTTATGTCTATTATCAATTCTGTTATTATTGCTAAAAAAAACACTGCTACCGCTGCTGCCACTAAAATTACTACTGCTACAAACCTTAATTCAACTACTACCAATACGGCAATACTGCTACTGACACTTTTTCTCCTTTCAACAATGTCTCTACTGCTGATATTACACCTCTTCAACTTCTTTATTTGCTTAACTACACACATGCCTCTGTTACTGTTTCTACTACAAGTTCTGTTACTAGACCTACTTTCTATTTGTCTACGATTACTGTCAATGTATTATCCATTTCTTTAAGACAGTAAAAAAAAAGAAGATTAAAACAAGGCTTAGCAATAAAAAATGCATATAAATAAATCCATTTAAAATGTGCCTGTGTTGGTAAAAGAAAAAAAGGCTCTAGTGGTCGAGTTTATTGTAGGTCATTAGGTTGAATGCCTTTACTTCCAACCAGAAACACAATCTCTCCTTTCATCTCCTTGTCTTTCTTTTTACGTCACACACAAATACACTCATGCACAGCCGTACTCACACACACACACACACACACACACACACACACACACACAGACTAAGTGCAATGTGTGAGACAAAGAAAGAAAGAAAGAGACAGCAGACCGTCTGTATTGCCCCAATAAAAGTCATTAAGTTGAGGAAATGGTGGTTGTGACGGTGTGGTGTGTTGTAGTTGTTTTGCGGTTCAAGGTTCCTCTGCAGCCTTGGACTCACTGTGTGTTGTTCAAAGTCTGGGTTGGGACCCCAGATTGGAAAGAAGAAAGAAAATATGGCAAAGAAGCTATTTACTACTTTTACATATTATCTTTTATAGTTTGACACTTACATTTTATATTAGTTTAACCTGGGCAGCAATTACCTGCTTAATAACTTGCTTTTTAGTTATGGTTGTGTTTACGATTTAGGTTCATCCAACTAAAATATGAGCCTATTTAATTGTGCTTCTGGGTGTGCTTTTTTTGTTGCCGATGCGATAACAGATTATGTTAATATACTTTTTATTACTATGTAAAGCATTCAGACAACATCCTGTGAATGGCTTCAAACAATGCTGTTACAAACCAGCATTTAAAATAAGCAATACCTATTTGTGTATGTTGTGTAGCTATTTTCTTCTTATTTTACAAGAGATTTTATATTATATAACACATTTTTAAAGTTTCTGAACTGGTTTATGTCAACACTTACAGGCGGTAATTGAAAAATTCTATTTATAATTCCACAATCAGACTAATCCAACCTCAATGTCACATGAATTTTCTATGTTTTTGTTTTCGAATGTTTGAATCCTTTGTAAATTAGAAATGCATTTAAAACTATGAAATCATATCATAAAGTTTACCTCAAGTATTCTTTTAACATCAAATTAAGGATTACACCTTCTGAGAAAGCCCCGCAAAGCCCTTTCAAAACAAACAAACAGTTCCTCTTAGAGATATTGTATCATATATTTTAATACCTTGTCTTCAAGTGTACAAGTTCTGACATAAAATACATGCATATGTTGAAATCCAAACTGCATAATGTTAGAATAAATGCAAGGACACACAAAAGTAGAAAATAGGCATGAACTACTCATTGATTATGACTCTTATGCAGTCAGTCTTTAAAGTATTTTGCCTGAAAACACAGAAGCAAAATGGTAACAATACCAAATGTCACAGATATCACACAAAAATATTAGATTGTCTTTGCTTGCCTAAAATGATTATATTTATATGATATTTGGTATTTACCTTTAATTGTAAACAATTTCACATGGACAGCAAGAGGATTTATAATTCAAAACTGTGACTGTATCAATACAGATTGGTAGATTGATAGAAACTAACTAATTTACATACATAGGGCCTGTATCAATACATTGTCAGCAGTCCAAGTCAACATCAAAACACACACTAAAAAATCAATCAAATACTCTCAGAAATGTGAAGTCCTACACAAGAGGCTCCACCATCAAGCATATAAAGAGCTACATCTGTATTTAATGTTTCCCTTCATTTAGTTTTTTGAAAGGATAAAGAATGTATGTGCTCATTCCATGGTATTTATAGGACATGAGGCAGAGAGAGGTTTTATTTCTTTACAGTGAGCCACATGTCTTCAGATGGAAGTTGGGTTCAAATAAGGCAAGAATGCCTTTGATGAAAAGTCAAGAAAATCAGGAGCCAGACAGAAGAATATTCATTAGTTGTTGGTGCTTTTGACTGCTCACGATTTGTTTGTACTCTAGTAAAACATGGGGGCTAACACTGAGCCTTGGGGTTCTTCTTCGATGGCAGGAAGGAACTAGATTTATCTATTTATTTGAAGACAATGGAGTAGAGGCACTGCTGGGTCTTTGTGGTGATCACATACAGATGCTCTTTGGCTAATTCAGATGTACTGTGCTTATTCCATCTTGTAAAGGGCTCATTGCATGGATGGAAAGAATATATAAAATGCAAGTCTCCTTCAAACTATTCAAGGCACATTATAGGGTTTGTGCCTTAGAAATTAAAATGTACGTGGCATGTTGGTATGTAGCTTATATTCAAAATGACAAGCCTATATGTTTGTATCTATTTATTGTTTTGTTTTTACCTTTATGTTTGTCTCTATTAACTTGCCTACAGGGTTGGAATGATACAGTGCTGTGACATTGTTAAAAGCGTTGTCACACAGTTTGCACCTGACACTATAAAAGATTCCTACTTCTTTCTTCCTCATCCGTCCATCATAACAGGTGATATCTCGTGTGGTACAGCAGTCTCTCTCTTTTCAATTTCTTCTCTTTCATTCTTCTGTTCTGGAACCAGATTTTCACCTGTCTGAAGCAGCAAAAGATAAAATAGATAAATAGAATCTGATTTGTTTGCGCTGGTGTTCTAGCAGAGATATAAGTTATATTGAAATAAAAAGCAACATATCAGACAGAATATTAATATGCAATGTAATTACATCATGGCCATCACCAAAAAAAAATAATTTGGATACGCCACAACAAACAATTATATTCATTATCAAGTCATCTACCAATTATTTTCCTGATAAACGTCAGAAAATTGTGAAACACGCCCATCAAAATTTCCCAGAGCCCAATGTGGCATCTTTAAATCTCTGATCAGCTGTCCAAAACCCAAAGAAATTTAGTCATAATGATATAAACACAGTGGAGAATTAGAATTAGCAGTTATCAAAATAGTTGCTGTTTAATTTTCTGTGATTAATTCCATTCCAATGTATTCATGTTTACTATACTTCCATATATTTCATAACAATTTGCTTACAACAAGAACGAGACACCAGTCACCAGCCATGCAGGGTATGGAGTATTTAATCATAGTGCTTCTCTGCAGCCTGAAGCTTAGGTGAGTGGAGTAACAATCACCCTAGCTCTAATTTACCCTCATCTAACCCCAACTGGAGCAACGTTTGATGTGTTCCTTTGCCCAGGTGTAACTGTGCTTCTATGACCCAGAAAGCAGCTTGTATTTTTACAAATTTCTTCACATATGAATCCGTGAATCAGAACTGGGGTCTAGTCCTGCCCTACTAAATTGAATTTAAGAAATATTGCAACATGCACGCACCGATCTGTCAGGCGCAGAAGGCGGGACAGCTGCACGCGTCTTTCCTTGTTGATGTAAATGTTGAATAGAAACTCTCTCTCCAGCTCTCTGATCTGCTGCTTGGAGTAAGGACAACGCGTCCTCCTCCTCACACAGGGCTCTGCTGGAGAGAGAGGGAGAATGATACACCTTGAGAAAAGAGTTATTACAAAGAATATTAAAAAAGCAAATTTTTAATCTAAGTGTGTCTAATGTAATAGAAGAACATTACTAATGTAATACAACGTGAATGTTCAGAGGACACCTGTCTCTTTAAACACCCAAAAGAGATGAGCGAAAACCAGTCTGTGAATTAGTCTGAGTTTAATTGAACAGATTTTTTTTTAGCCTTTAATGGATAGGACAGCTATAGACAGGAAAGTGGGAGAGAGATGGGGGATGACATGCAGCAAATGGCCACAGGTTGGAATCGAACTCGGGCCGGTGCGATAAAGACTGAACCTTAATATATGGGGCACACGCTCAACCAGTTGAGCTATGGGCGCCCCTGAAATGATTTTTAACTTTGACATTTTTTTGTATTTCTGTTTTACAATCCACACAGCCACACATTGACAGGAAAACACTCACTGCACATTTCAGACATCTCAAAAAATAAATGAACAGACAATAAAATAAATTAGGACATAACAATTCAAATTAAAATGTAACTAGACTATTAAGAAATAGTAAAACTATAAAGAGAAAAAATTAGAGATAGGTTTGCATTAACCACAATAGAATGGTCTTTGACAATACTAGTGTGGTGAAAATAGAGACCATGCAGACAATCAATCATGTGAGATGGGAGAGTCTCCATGTAGATGATACAAGGTTGACATATTTTATAGAAACATATCTTGTTTATTGGTGAGTAGGTTATCTTTTCCAGATGTACGCAACTGTTCACTTCTGAGAGCCACAATCCAACTAGCAATGGAAGATCTGAGTTTGACATTTTTTGGCAATGGCCGGTAGGATTTTTGTAAGCCCGATGGAATGATGTGTAACATTAGATTTTAAGAGATTACCCAAAAGGCATATCTCAGGATTTATTGGGAAAGTAACTAAAGCATCACAGATCCCCTGTCAAGAGCCTTTTTTAGTCTATACACTGCCAAGTGGAATGAAGGAAAGTACATTTACATTTGTTACATTTAAAACACGGGTAAGAAATTGAGGTTAACCCAATGTAGCTTGGAAGGGGTGAGCTAAATCTGATATAAAACATTGAGATTTTTAACTTTTAATTTAAGGTGAATGTCAAGGTCTAAGTCGGAACTGTGAGTTCAAGAACTGACTGACCAGAGCCAGAGTCTATAATTACAAAGTGTTTACATTAGGTTATTTGTTTGCATTTGTAGATTTGTAAGTCATAGGCAAAACATACTTATTTAGGCCCACATGCATAGGTAGTAGGCTACTTGACTGTTTACTATTTCAGCCAACCACTATCAGTTGGGAGTGCAATTGGCAACAAAGAAAATTGGAACATTAACTAACTTTATTGTGTAATTCGATAAATAATCACATATCAGTGCATAGAAGCCTACAATTTTAAAATAGCTATAGTCTAAACACAGCATGCAGGCTTCCATTTTAGAGAGATTATATTCCTATAATGCAATTAAATACATTCCTTAGGTTGTAGACGTGTGGAGAAGAAAGAAGCTAAAACAGTACACTAGGCTATTATTATTATTATTATTATTATTATTATGCAATTATTAGGGCTGGCAAAATAATTGGCCAAATGCCACCAACTCCTCTTCAGGAGCTTTTTGAGGAGGCGGTGAGGAAACAGGGTCTCAAAGTCATCAACGACCCAAATCATGTCCTGTATAGTGAGTTTGAGCTGATGCCTTCAGGCAGAGTGTACAGGTTACCAAACTGCAAGCTTAACAGCTACAAATTCTCATTTGTGCCGCTTGCAATCAAATTAATGAATAATAACAGATAGAGTGTGTGTGTCTGTGTTTGTGTGTGTGTCTGCGTCTGTGTCTGTTGGCTGCAGTGATTTATGTATGACCACTATTACTATATAAGACTGTGGTACTGAACATTGAGGTTATAGGATGTGCAATGATAGGGTACTGGTACAAAATTTGCTGTTATATTTGACATGGTATTATGCAATGGGGCATTGTGCAATATAGAAGTTATTCACCACAGCATGAGTTAACGGGAAATGTGCAATAATTATCTAAACATTTGTGCAATTAGAGGGGGAGGCTGTGTTGTTGGGGGGTGTTCGTGTGTTATTTGTTGTTTATTGAAACATGAGAAAATGTATGACTATGTTGTAAGTTGGTTAATTGTATGTTTATTGTGTGTTATGCGTGATGTGTCGCCATCTTGTTCTCTCGAGTGCCCAAGACAAATTTCTCCTATGGGAGACAATAAAGGCTTATCTTATCTTATCTTATCTTATCTTACTAGCCTAGGTTTTGTGTTGTTAATTGTTACATTATATTCAGTCCTGTATCCCAATAGCTTTAATTTGAAAAGACGAACCTGTTCGTTCAGAATATCTTATTGATCCCCTCAGGGAAATTATTTAGTTGGAGTTGCTCACAGTCAAATTCAAGGTAAAATGAGAGTAAGAAAAGTCAATAAGTGTATAAAGTAACAGCTATAGTATAGATACAGAAATACATTTAAAAAAAAAAAAGTTAAGTAGAAGTAAGTGAGATTAGGTTACAAGTAAGATTTGGTTAAAAAGATTGTTTCAAATGGATTGTACAAATTCTATTGTAGTGCAGTGTCAACATAAACACAGTAGGACATTACACAATAAGTACAGTGTGAATATAAGTAGCAGCAAATAGATTAGATTGAGTAAACATAGAGTAGTAGTCTACACAACAGCAACATACATAAATAAAAAGAGTTAACTATTAGTCTATTTATTACATTTTTTGCCTGGACAAAAGGTCTATAAATGACTAATCTTGGCTGCCCCCCGTTGGGCCTATTACGGCTCTTGACAGTATTTCACATCATTCAGTGACTGTATGTGTAAGGAGTAGAAATGATAATGTAGGCTAATTTTTTAATGAAAAACGTATAGGATATCAAATAGCAAATTATTTGTTGCACAAATTTCTTGTGACCCTGTCTGGAGCACGTTGGCTCATCATGACACTAAAACGTGCTGTGGGATTTTTCAAGGGGCTCTACGTGGTCTCAATTAGGAATTCAACTGGCCTATTTATCTAGCCTAGGCCCTACTTGCTTTTAAATAAATTAAACTATTTATCTCATTGAAATTAAAGTAGTCTATTGTATGCCTTCCACTTACTCGGGCCTTGGCTGTAGTCTCCTGCACTGCCGCTGGATAACAGCGCATCCTCCTCGTCCTCCTTCGCAGCCTGGGGTGACTCTGACCCGTCCCTCACCTTGCTGCTTTCCCCGGTGTGACAGCTCGTCCACTCGGCTGGATTCGTCTCTTTCTGCTGTCGGCTCCCAGGTGTAGGTCTAATCTGGGCTCTCGCATCTACTGCCTCTTCCGCATACTCGAGAAACTGCTCGAAAACCGGCGGCAGGACTCTGTTTTGCCCTGCCGGGAAGAGAAGTCCAGAGTCCGGATTGAACGCCGTGTGTCTGCCGGGGAAACCCCGCGGCGGGTCTCCGGAAAACGACTGTGTGTGAAAACGGGGACTGGAGGCGCCGTTAGCCGCTCCGCCGAACAGAAAGCAGTCTTTACCGGTGTTGAATATCGTCTCCGACGAGGATGGGAAGCCCTGGTACTCGTGAATAACCGCCTCCCCCGGCATACTGAAGCAGGATGGCGGCGCAGAGGTGATGGGACGGTTCGACTGGTGGAGACTCCATTTCCACGGAGGAGGATACTGCTGTCGCGGCTCGTGGTGGCAGTAGCCCCGGTAATCTGAAGCGGTGCTAGGGTCCAGCAGAGCTGCTCCGCTCTTCGTTAAAAACGGTGAAGTGATGGAGCCAAAGTCAGACTTTGACGGATAGGTGCAGCTTGGTAAATACATGGACAATTAAAATACTTTAAATTCTAACAGGCTGTGGTTTGACCAATTAAGCTATCTAACAAAGCAAGCACGCAGTCATAAACAGGGTAAAGGTAGGCCTATCCCTATTTCTATTTCCACATGGGCAAAGCTAATTAGCAGGCTAACCCTAAATGCAGAAATTAGGCTATAATCTATAGGCCTATAAACATCAACCTAAACCTAGCACTGCATCGTGACCTAAGCCCTGACAGTTAAAACAAGAAACATAAATAGTATAGCCTATAAAAAGCCTACCTCCCCATCTCTGTATTAGCCCCAATGAAACCACTTCTCAATGGTAAGTGAGTAAGGTCTTTGACCTTGATCCCGCCCAAACTGGGTCTGCTGGGTAAAATTAAAAAGGCTGGGTTGCACGTTTTCGTCAGGCCACGTCAAATCCAAGCCACACACACACACACACACACACACACACACACACACACACACACACACACACACACACACACACACACACACA
The DNA here is from genome assembly GCF_004354835.1 of Perca flavescens. Classification (NCBI taxonomy): domain Eukaryota; kingdom Metazoa; phylum Chordata; class Actinopteri; order Perciformes; family Percidae; genus Perca; species Perca flavescens. The sequence continues at coordinate 27,650,663 of NC_041347.1, forward strand.
CACTTACAAACTATGCCAACAATAGTACTGTAGTTATGCCTTTTCTGTATAAAACACATAAAATGCCAGGAGGTAACATTTAAATCATACAGTGAAACATGCAGTTAAGTGTTACGTATGTAGCCTATAATAAACAAATCTGTTTTAAGCACAAAAAAAAACATCCATTTTGCATGCACACTGATTGTCATAAGACCTCTTGAGTATTTTCGACTTGTAAAACCACACAGCAACGTTCAAAGTAGCCTATAGTATTTCTTAGAATAAGGAGCACAAACAAGTCTAAAAGCTGGACTTCAAAGCCCATTTTGAGCATCTACAAGGGAAGCAGTTGGGGCTAAATGCATTTCAGAGCCCTTTAAATGTTTGTTTTTTTATCCTCTGTGATCACCCATCCTGTACTATGTGCCTACACTGAGTCCACTTAAAGAAAACATTCACATTCCGGTAGTATATAAGTGTATCGATGTCTGTTTAGCTTCATCTAATCTTTTTTTTTACTGAAATATTGTGCCTTAGTGATTGACAAGCATAATATATGGGCAGCAACAATCCCAAATTTTATTTATAGAATACAGGTATTCTACAAAAACTTTGTTAACAGTGACATCAAGGTAGAGTAAAAACTGTCAAATTATGTGTTTAAAGAGAAAATCATAATTTAACTCACATGAGTTTTATAGCTTTATTAATCTGACATTTTGCTGACAACCCTGTTTTACGACAGCATTGGACATCTTTAGATTTTTGATTTTCCATCCCAAAACATCAAAAGGATTTTTAGCATTGTGAGAAATATTGCAGATTTGCTTTTAAAACTTGTATAAAACCACTCTGTTATATATAATCTAAAGAGATATATATATATATATATATATATATATATATATATATATATATATATATATATATATATATATATATATATATATATATGTATATACTATATGAAATTCCATTATCAGCTCAGTATTTTGCAAACTAATTAAAGGAAATGTTTTTCTTCTTAACCTTAATCATTTTTACTTTGTTGGTGATTTTGCATCATGATCATTGCCAGCTAAATGTTAATCTACTTCTTCTTCCTCCTTACGTAATGCCTCACTAATTACTGTTTGGAGGACAAACTTCCCAACACTACTGTATGTCTTCAGACTTTAGTCTATCAAATAGATTGAACTAATGAATATATATTAAGGAAAATAGCATCACTTTGATAGTCTTGTGCTTTTTGTGCAAAGCCAATTGCTCTAGGGACAATAAAGGTTTCCTTCAACAATATATCCTGTTGGCTAACTTATCAAAAGTATCACCGGCAATTACAACCTAGTAACAGTGGTCAGTGGTAGTAGTTACTTGTAGTAGCTGTAGCAGCAGATTAGGGCTGCAACGATTATTTTCATTGCCGTTTAATCTGTCAATTATTTTCTCGATTAGTTATTTGGTCTATAAAATGTCCGAAAATGGTGAAAAATGTAGATCAGTGTTTTCCAAAGTCCAACATGACGTCCTCAAATGTTGTTTTGTCTAAAATATATTTAGTTTACTGTGATAGAGGAGTGAAGAAACTATAAAATATTCACTTTAAGAAGCTGGAATTAGAGAAATATTTTTTTTTAAACAAATGACAAACCGATTAATCCATTATCAAAATAGTTTCAGATTAATTTAATAGTTGTAATAGTTCATAGATTTATCTTTGATTTATCTTTGCAACTACAGCAGATACAGTAACAGTAGTATGTGTCCCTAACTGGTGGCCTGACACTCTCCATAGATAACTACTGCTAGTAAGAGTACTCGTATTGGTTTAGAAGTACTAGTATCAGTAGTAACACAGCCAATACTGGTAGCAGACATGTGTTTGGTCAACAGTAACAGTAATAGTTGAGCAGTTGTCCTCAGGTTATATTTTGGTCATTCTCTTATGAAATACATATAACATCTCTGTAAAAGGAAAGCCTTGTGTTGTTAGGGGATTTTCCAATTTATTGCTCAGTAAATATATGTGTCTAATCAAAAGACATTTCCTATTTTATGCATTCACTTATCATGCGGACACTGAAACACATTGGTGTATTGTTCTGAAGAAAGTTCATTGATGCTCAAAGCCCAGAGTTATTTTTTTTTGTATGTTCTTGTTGTATATAGACCATATAATAGGTTGGTTTCCGACATGCCCTTTGATCAGCCTGCATTAAAGTGCGGCTGAAGATGCATGTGACAGAAAATAATGTCTTAAATGGCGTTGATTAAGGCTTTGCAGACATTCACATATAGGCTCAAGTAAAGACCATTAGATGCCACTTTTTTAGATTTGTTTGATAAACCCACTTCAAACTTACAATCCCGGAAAAAAACAGTTGTGGCTGCTTAAGAGAGGGAAGGCAAAGGCCAACCAACAACCCAAAGGCCTATGAACCCAGGCTTTAAACTACCACAGCAACTTAACTACCCCAAAACAAAAGCTGAAAACAGGCCTAACAGCCAAAATTAAAATTAGCTATATAACAACAAAAGGATTTGTGCTGGCGGAGGCGGTCTCTCTCTCTCTCTTATGTCCATCTTGTAGCCTGTGGACATAATCAGCCCAAGTTCATTACTTCATTAGGCTCTGGAGAGAGAAGAGAATAAACAGAGAATGAGGGAACGCAACCAGAGGGTTGTCTTACTGGCTGACTACCTTTCTGTTATTGTGACTGTCGAAAGAAGAGGCCTTGATTATAGGAGATGAAAATCATGGCCTGGAGTGGCTTTTTGATATTTACATAACATTTGTGTCATATAATGCAAATTGTTGGCTTCCTTGCCAAACAAGGGGTCTTTTTTGTCCATAAAAGACATTTTGACATTCCACGGTAGGAAAAACCACAGGAGTGAATGATGAAATGGTGGCTGAATTTCATTCAGCTGCTTCAGTTTTCAGGGTCTTGCTGTTGCTGGCACTCACACTTTTAACACGTATCACTTAATAAACACATTTAAAAAATGTTAAAATAGTATAAAAAATAAATTTTTAAATAGCCTGAATAAAAATAAATGCAAAACTATTTAAAGTTTAATTTAAAATAAATACATAAAAGGGAAGAATTAATAGGAAAGTAAATAGACAAATTGTTATAAAGATAAATAAATAAAGAAGCAAATTAAAACAGAAATATCAATGTATGTTACATTTTAAATTCAATTGCCATTTATTTTTTAATATTTTTTGGTACATTTAATGTCACATTAATGTATTTATTGGGTCATTTAGAATATTATTTTTTTATTTTGGCAGCTTCCATCATCCATACACACTGTCATGTTTTACTGGGACACTTAAGAACCAAGCTAAGCTATTTATAACACTTATTTGCGTAACAATGTGTTTGACTGCTGACGTTTACTTTTTATATGCCGCTGTCTTGGGTGCCTCAGCAGGTGTCTGCAGGTGGGCTGCTACACATCTCAGTGGTTGTGATTTTACAGTCTCTCTGGTGTTCACGGAGGCTTCTCTGACCAAGGGGGCTATGCAATCCGCATACTCAGAACAAGTGACTCTGGGTTGACATGCATTCTTCACACCAACAGAATCTGAATCTGAATCATTTGAATGGTGTGAGTTAACTTTAACTTACAGCAGTGCAGGGCTGTTGCAGCCAGTGAACATTTCTGTGTAACATTTAAGTTATTTAGTACTAAACCTAATAAACAAACCAGATATAAACAAAAAAACAAAGTGCATTATGTTTAGGTTATCACATTTGATATAGGCTGAAACACCAGAACCCCCCTGAGGTCTAAAGCCACATGGTGTATGGGGATTTCCCCATTTATTGCATAATCTAATTAAAAGACTTGGGCTACTTTATGGGCTAATGCTCAACAGGCAAGAATGTGTTGCAACAGGAGGACATCTGAATTTAACACATCAGTGTTGTTATGAAAAGGGTTATCTCTTTCAACCCATGTTCAGAAACTTTTTGATCTTAAATTGCTCTAATGTTTTCTACTGTATAGAGCGCGCGATGTATACCAGGAAAACCTTAAAAAGCCTAAATGCAATATAAATAAACCCTGACGAACTTCGGGCAAATTTGAGATTTGCTCTGCAAGTTACAACTGAGAAGGGTCTGGTGTCAACCAGGCTAGGGAGAAAGGCTTATTATTTTCTTCTAGCTTTGAGCTTTTATGTTTTGTTTCACACGTTATGGTGACAAACGGCAAATATAAGAATGAATGAATGAAGATCATAGTAAAACCGCTATATCCAGTTGCGCCAGAGAAGCCTGTAGGCCTATACGGCAGACTCAGGAAAATAGTCTTAAAGACCGAGATAGCCTACAGGTCAGTGTAACACTTATCAGTTCAATTTTCTAAGCAAAAACGGACATTTGGAAAAACATTGGTTCAAATATCAAATTTTTCATTTTTTTATCCACCTTGACAAATTGTCCAAAAATCCCAAAAAAAAATTGGATCTTTAACCTGTTTTTCCAATTTTCTGTTTTTTATTCAGAGGATCAGAAATTGAGAACATTACAAAATTGCGTCTGGGTTCCAATTATTCAATACTGCCATGGTATTCTCTTCCTCTACTTTGCGGAATATGCAGGTCAGCAACTGCATATGGACCAAAAAAAAAAAAAAAAAACTAAAACTATAAACTTTGGGGTCAGAGGTGCTTACAACTGATGGTTTCGAGTGGGGGGCGGGGTGGAGCTAGGCAGAACGAGGAAGAGAATACCATTGCAGTATTGAATATTGGAGACCAGACGCAATTTTGTAATTTTCTAAATTTCCGATCCTCTGAATAAAAACAGAAAATTGGAAAAACTGTTTAAAGATTAAATTTTTTAATTGGTCAAGACGGAAAAAAAAGAAAAATTGGATATTGGAACCCATTTTTCTGTTTTTCCAAATGTCCGTTTGTGCTTAGAAAATTGAACTGATAAGCGTTACACGGACCCCTACAGTCCCATGTCATTACAAGCTACAGAAGGCACTTATGAGCCCTGGAACTACAGCCCCAAAGACCCTGACAAAAGATTCTGAGGATCAGCTGGGAGGACAGACGCACCAACATCAGCGTTCTAGGGGAAGCAACATGACCAGCACAACTGCCCCAATAACGCAGTAGGCTATGGCCTACCAGCTACGATAGACCGGCATGTCAGCCGCATGACCAACACTCTCCTCCAAACAGATCATGTAGCTCCCAGCTGAAGGAAGGTCAGCCAGCCCCGGGCCTCGGCGGGCAAAAACAAATACACTTCAAGGACAATATCAAGGCCAGTTTCAAGACATATCACATCACATGTAGCACCAGAGGAGCACTTTGCACTGGACGGGCACTCCTAGAAGAAATCCGTGCAAAACGGAACTCTGCCGTGCCGCGGAGACAAAGCGACAGATAGAAGAGAGAGAGAGAGAGAGAGAGATTAAAAGGCTCAATCACTAACCATGCATGTGGATCATGGCCGCTACAGTCACCTCACCTGAAGACCGATCCAACAGAGAGGACAGTATCTAGGCCTACTCGCTTCGAGTAACCGCCGATGATGATGAGAAGTGATGTTTCTTTTTTTTTAAGAACAGAAATGTCACAGCAGCATTGACGCTGATTTAAGTGTGAAGGGCTGAAATTCACCGTTTCCCTATTCAAATATTTAAAAAAAAACCTAGGATATTCATTAGCTTATTAAATACATATAGACATATTAACCCTTATCACTGCGCGCTATCCTGTAAATAAAGAGACCTAATGTCAAAGAAATCTCCATATACGGGGTTATTTTCCTCCTTAAACCTTGTTTAGGGCTTGCTCCTGTGTAGCCTATTACAGGCTTGAATGCTCATACAAATTTTTTTTTTTTTTTTATCCTCTGTGATTACCCATCCTATATGTGCCCAGACTGAGTCCAGTAAAAGAAAACAGTCACATTCCGGTAAGAAATAAGTGTATTGGTGTCTGTTCAGTATCATCTAATCTTTGTTTTTACTGAAATATTGTGCCTTAGTGATTGACAAGTATAATATAGCAACAATCCCCAATTTTATTTACAGAATACAGATATTCTACAAAAACTTTAACAGTGACATCAAGGTAGAGTAAAAACTGTCAAGTTATGTGTTTAAAGAGACAATAATTTTTTAACTGCGCGCTGTCCTGTAAATAAATAGGCCTAAAGTGAAAATAATTCAAATTAGGCTATGTAAATGGGTCAACAAATCCCAAAATACGAGTTATGAGTTATTTTCCTCCTTAAACCTTGTTTAGGGCTTGCTCCTGTGTAGCCTATTACAGGCTTGCACGCTCATACAAATAGGCCTAGTTGTTTATTTTAGGGAAACGAATCTAACTTGTCTAGGCTATAAAACATTTTGTGCATTAAAACAATATTTATTGTAACATTCAGTGAACGTGCGGGTCAAAAAAGTTGGTGTGCTGAAAGGTGAACATGCAAACTAAGGAGAGCAACGGAAGATACGGACAGAAACATGAAAGAATCACGTTTTCAGAAGTGATTGCATGTGAATAACCGAATGGTGAAATAGGCTAAGACCCAGCAGAGTAGAGGTTTACCTTACAGGCGGATGAAGGGCCGAGCAGCAGCAGCAGCAAATCCAGCCCAGCTTCGCTGTGCGTCGGCATGGACATTTGTCCAAAAGCAGGTGTCTCCTTTTTCTGACAGACACACACTGACTGCCAAGTCCAATAAATGGTTTTACCCCCCAAAACTAAATCGTCTTTGAAGCATGTGCCGTCCACTTGAAATGTTCAGTCAACAAAGAGAAACTGACACCAAATGGTGGCATGCGGCCCTTTCATCCTCACTGGAAAGACTTTAGTCCTAGAAATGTGGATGATATAGGCAATATTAATACCACTATTATATCAAACCATGGCTCTTCAAATCATACCATTTGAGTACCACAATCGAGATTTCTTTAAATTAAAAATGAAGAGCTAGGCTATAAGTCTTTCAGTTATCAGAAGGCTCACTAACAATGCTTTTTTTTTTTAATAACAAAGTAGCCTATAAGTCTTGGCTGCTCTGTTGTTCAAAATTACTTAAAGATCTATTCACGTCTATTCTTTCATTAATAACTTTTCTTTAAAGATTATGTGGTTTCTGTTCACACACACACACACACACACACACACACACACACACACACACACACACACACACACACACACACACACAAAGACAGTTAGTGTGTCTGGGTGTGTGATTTGTGACAGTGGGATACTAGTGAGTTGTAAAAATCAATAAATAATAATACTAAAAACAAGTCCCCACTTTTCATTTTCATCCAGAGCGTTTAATTCATTACGGGTTAATGAAACGGAAATAACATCCGCATCAAGATTACTCATCATCAGTCTTCAGTTATAATACATCATTAACATATCGTGTGTGTGTGTGTGTGTGTGTGTGTGTGTGTGTGTGTGTGTGTGTGTGTGTGTGTGTGTGTGTGTGTGTGTGTGTGTGTGTGTGTGTGTGTGTGTAAATTAGGGGGGTAAAAAGAGAGAGTTTTATTAGGCCCATAACTCTTGAGACTCCAGAGGAAGCTGTAAGCATTAAAGCTGAAGGCCAAATCTCTACACACAGCCTAATCTGAAACAGCTCAGCTGGGAGTTGAGAAAATGCTGCTGGATATTAGAGAGAGAGAGACAGAGACAGAGAGAGAGAGAGAGAGAGAGAGAGAGAGAGAGAGAGAGAGAGAGAGATTCCAGTATTGTCTTCACAACATTTTCTACCATGCATGTGATAACTGTGGACACAACGTGTCGAGCTGAGCCCTAATTTGTATTGACATGTGACATTCAGCAGGCCAGATTTCTGAAAAAGTCACTTAAAGGAAAACCATAACAAAAAAAGATATTCTCTTATTGTCAATATATTTCTCAGATTCTAAACCATTTGTAGGTGGTGTGTGGTCTCAAAAAGATGCCAGTGCCTCATGACTGTGTGTCATTTGTAGTTGAAATTATTAGGCTACATTGCAGATATTTTAGAGGTGATTGTATTCACTTTTAAATAGGCTACATGGTGGCATGCATTTTGACAAGATTATTTAATATGAGATGTTGTATCACAGTCACAACCCAGTAAAAAAAAAAAAATTCTATTCTCTGTCACACTGATCATCTCACATCGGATGCTGCATTGCATAATGAAAGCCAACGTGAAATAATAATATGTGTGCGACATCTAGTGGCGAAAATGTGTCTTACATTGTGATTGCATGCAGTAAAAAAGCATGATGCGGTAGACTAATTAATGTGTGCAAGGGATCCTTTTTGGACTTTCCTACTTGATGACTGCCTTTTTAATATTCCACCTATTTTTTGATGGCTGACACTTTATGATTTGTAATAAAATGTGTAAATATTATGTCTGTTTTTCAATTAGTTGCAATGTGATGTGTGGCCTATTTGTTAGGCTAATTGATGTTTGGCTTTTCATGATTGGATATCAATATTCATTATTTGATGTTTGGCTTTTCAAGATTTACTGTAAATATTTATTATTTGATGATGTAGCCTACATATTCAATAATTGTTGTTAATTAGTTGCTGGATACTGGCATGAATGTTTGTTTGTGTGTGTGTGTGTAGTGTGTATATATATATATATATATATATATATATATATATATATATCTTTTTGCACTCAAGTTTGTTTTCCTGTGTGAAGTAGTAAAGGGAAATCATTAGTATTGACGTCAAAAATGGACAATGTGGAGTTTGGAGTAATCTTTAGTTTCTGGTCCCTCATGTGGAGAACACACTGCTGCTTTGTCTCTGCATAGCAACGCCCACGTGGGCGTATGTGTGCGTTTGATTCAAGGCTTGAGTGTTTGTGTCCTCTTATGTTTCCATTTTAGTAACAACCAGTTTTGGCTGCAGTTTTTGACTGCAGGCGCTGACACACCAACCCGATTATCGGCCGTCGGACGGTCTGGCGACGTCGGTGACTCGAGTCTGTTCGCTGTGTTCCGTGCCGTCGTCAGTCGGAGGATTCGTCGGTGTTCATTTTGGCCGATTTGACTTGTTGAATTGGCTAGTGGGCAGTCGGCACTCAATGACCAATCTGATTGGTAGAGTGCTATCCCTGAGCGAATCAGTGCATGAGAAAACCGGAGCTGACAACTCAAGTAGCCTATCTTCTTAGTAGGCTACTAGCCATCGTATTTTCTTCCGTTCAGCGGGTAATGACAACAACAATCCTTCTTGACTATCAACACTCTCTGATGAAAACAATAGGCTCGTTCGAGATGAGCCAGATCTGCGCAGAATCGATCACCGGCGATCGCTGCCCAATGCATGACGGTCAGATTCTTGTCCGACTTGATCCCGACTTGCTCTGACGTCATGCACACGTGGGCAACGATAATCTCACGAGACCAAGGCGGCCGCAGTTCTGAGACGCAGGTAGCGCAGTTGCTTTTCACCAACTGCAAGAGCCAGGCGGACGCAGGCGGACCCAGGGCATGCTGGGAAACGCCGGCCTCTCAGCTGATCGAACAGCTGATTGGTTCAGAATCGACTCAACATGATGACGTTTTATATAAACTTTTTTATTGATTTTTAATCGGAGGGATTTTAACTGCTATTTGTCTGATTTAAAGGCTTATTCTGTACAGAACACCTGTTGTGAGGCCGATAGTTACGTTTAGAAGTCAGAGAGACTAAATCTGTTCAGATTACAGATCATCTACAGTCTGTTGGTAATTAAAATCAGCAACAGATCGCATGTAGAGAATTTTGACAGCTACTCTGTCATAATAAAATCAACTGGAGACTGTGTAGGAGCTGATATATGGGTCTGATAACATTTTATTAAATCGGAATCGGAACACAGTGTTTGTGTCACTTCCTGTTCAGCCTGAAGGCTGCTGGAATCAGCTGGAAAACTGTCCGACTTGAGAGCGGACTTTTGACACCGCCCCCCGCTGCTGCCGCCTGCTCTCGTCTACTTTACAGGCGAGGCGCAGTTCATCTCGAACGAGCCTGATGACTGACGACAGCGTGCTCTGTGTTTACTAGGTCTAGAGAGATGTTCCGTCATTTCCGGTTTTCATTTTTTAATACAGATTAGCACCGCCTGCTTATGGAGAGGTAGGCTATTACGTCTCGCACACGCGGAGAACGTACGCTCAAGTTGGCGTCGCTTCGGTGTGTGTTCCGAGGCACTTTTTTGACCTCGGGGAGTCGACTGATTCCAAGACATTCCAAAAATTAAAATTAAAATCAACTAGGCTATTGAATAACACTGCTTTAATCAATTAGTTTTGATTTAATTGAAAAATATGTCAAGTTGTTTCTGAATGCAGTCCTTCTCTTAGTCTAAACGCTTAAACACATGGCAAAAAAAACTCAATCAATGGCTTGACCAAAGGACCCGTGGATGTATAATAAAACGAAAGGACCAGAAAAGATTACAACGCAAAGGACTGTGGGAAACAAGTCTCCCGGGTGACGTCATCCATGTGTTACGTCCGTTACGTCTTCACGCCGCGCCAACTCAAGCTTGGCAGTTGAGATGTCAGGTAAAAGGGAAAGTCTTTGGTTTGCTAGTTTCTGCAACTTGACTAAATTGCCGCTTAACAGAAACACCACCTAATGTAAGTACTTATTTAAATGAAAGGCCTAATGAACTACCTCAAATAAATTGTGTTGCTGGTGACGGTGCTAGTCTGTTATTGTTTTTGTTGCAATAGATAGCTAACGTTAGGTCTAGCCATAGATGAGGTCTAGCAGTTAACCTATGCTAGCATAGCTAGCTAACGTTAAGTTACACTTTAGGTATGATTCTGTTTAACTCACAAAAAGGTTTTGTCAAGTGCAAGCTAACGTTAACATAAAGGTTGTGTCAAGTTCAACCTAACGTTAACGGTCTCTCTGTGTGGTTTAGTGATGGTTATATAACGTTTCTGTTGCTTGCTAGCAGCGGTGTGAAATATCTAACGTTATTGTGTGGATGGAGCAGTTAACGTTAGCTAGCTATAACTCCATTAAGGTTAGCTGGAAACGTGAATTTATATTAATTTACGTATTAATTGTCTTCTGTGAAAGTGTAAACAGCCAACGTTATGAGTTATAAATGTGAGGTCTTTAAAGAAAAAGTAACAGTTAACGTTGTAACATTACAATAATATCTCTGGTGACCACCCTGGGACTATTAACTAACCCTAAGTCTTTTTACCATCTTATTTTAGAAAGATTACGAAAGGAGAGGTCTGCATTTTGGTTCAAGTTATTTACTGAAAATGTTGCCAAGAGTGCTTATAGACTTTATGTAAATCAACAAAGCCATTTATCTCATTGAACATTAAAGCTTTGGAAGCCACACTAGCGCTATTTCATTTTAAGTATATGACGTCTAGTGTAACGTTCTGCTACTCACTCACTCTCTCACTCTCTCTCTTTCTCTTTCTCTCTCTCTCTTTTGGTGAACTCAAATCCACAGTAATGAGTAAATCCACAACAACAATGGCAACCATTGTGTCCAGTTTTTATATCGGCAGCCTTCTAAATCCTGAGTTATAGCCAGGCTTAAACGTGGTATTTAACTTCAGGAACATACATTCTGTAACTGTAACTGCCAGGATTATGTGCTAACAGAAACTTTCTGCTCCCTAGTGAACCAAAGGAATCAAAGAGGGGACTACTGTAATTTGCAGATATGGGGGGCCTGATATCCCGATGGAAGGTAAGTGAATGAGAGAAAAGGAAGAGTTAACAGGTCTTGACGCTACATTAGTGTCCGATGTAAAACCGTTACGGCACAGCGCCATCTCATGTCAAGTCTGTTTAATTTCTGTGGTTTATTGTCAAGAGTTGACAGAAATTCATGCTGTCTCCTTTTTTTTTTTTTATTGAAATGATCAGAGCTAAATAACTAAACATTTAAATGAGTTGTTATTTTATTTTTTACTTTTTTAACCCGGCAATACAATTTCAGTTTATTTGTTTTACTTAAATATATCTTTTTACTATTATTAGTTTACTAAACATATTTTTCACTGCTTACTTTCGTTTTGGTTTACTATAATAACCCTGGTTAGCTGTCGACACAGTGAACCCTGCACCCAAGCTAGATAAAAATAAATGAATATACTATTTTTAGACATACTAGAGAAGTCAAGGGGACAGGGTGTGAGCTAGCCAGAGAGACAGCAGGAGAGAGTGAGGAATAGAAAGTGCAACCCTTGGTTCAGAAAGACAGGAGGAATTGCAGTATATAAACAGAGGGATACACATATGTACAGATGTGGAGAATTGTAAAATTTACACTCTGTTGGCTGTGAGCAACACTGAGATCCCAGTGTTAATCTGCCTGATGAACTGGATTTTCTGATCTTTCCAGAAAAAGCCAACCACAATTGAGCTGCTGGAGAACCATGAAAAGGTATTTACTAAATAAAAAAATAAAAAATGCACTCACACAATGCTTATAGCACATACATACGTACATATGAAGATGTACAGTACAATCAACTGGGGCCGGTCTCAAAAGCAGGATTATTGAATTATGGGATGATCACACTAAACATGGGGCAGGAATTCCACGTTTTACATAACCTAGTTATCCAGCTAATGTCATGAATTCTGCTTCATGAAATCTTTTTTTTTTTTTATTGAAGATGGGCTGTGGCGTTTACTTGTATCAACCTGAAACAGTAACTTATATTTTAACATGCCAAATGAAATCCGAGAACAAATAGAACATAACATAAAGTTAATTAACTGGATTTCCTGCAAATTCACAATTGTTGAACTCTAGACTTAACATCTGATTATTTGAGATTCTTTGCACTGTTTAAATAACCTTTAACCTCCATTTTTCCCTTGAAGGAGATTAAAGAGCTGGAGGAGTTCAGAGCCAAAAACCAACGTTTGCAAAAGGTAGAGACGGCAAAACATCCAAGATGTGCAGTGATATTCTTGAATTGTAGAGGTGCACGATTCAGAAAATGTCACGATTCGATATCAATTTTTAGGCTCAAGATTCGATTCAAAATCGATTTAAAAAAAACGATTCACAGTATGTGAATGTAGTTACTTTTCCCATGTGATTGCAATAGACATACAATAAAAAAATATATATATATATATGAATTGATTTTTGGAATTCAATGAATCGACTTTTAATCGGTAGATCTTGAATCGCGATATGAATGTGAATCGATTTTTTTTTTTTTTTTTTTTTTTTTGCACACCCCGATTTTTATTGTACTTTATTTTCTCTCATTGATGTGTTTGGGTGTATCTGTCTGCAGCTGTGGGTTGGCCGGTTGCTTCTCTACTCGTCACTCCTATACCTGTTGACCTCTCTGGTCGTGTACTGTCTCTACCTACCAGAACAATGGTTGCCGAGAATAGCCATGACTCTGCCTTTCTTCATATACCCCGTGCTGTGAGTGCTCATGTTCTACAATATCCTTGTCATTTCTAATCTGGTACAAAGATGTGTCATCTTAAAATATTATTTTAATACCCTGTTGTATGCACATTTCTTTCATGTATTTGATAAGCTGTACAGCGGGCAAAGTGTTTTCATGTTAGTTGACCAGTTTGAATCTGAAGATTATTATCCAGAAAAACGACATCTCTCTACTGGCTGCTCTTTTTCTTCCTCGTCATCAGGGTCTGGCTCATCAGAAAGTTGTTGATCTTTCTCTTTTCCAAACGCACTGAGAGAAACAGTAAGTTGTCCATCAGTCCCCCACTATCCATTTGTCCATCCAGCTAACACACAACATATCTGTTCAGGCTTTTGTTGATTATAGCACCTACCAAATTACACTTTGACTGTGCATTCTTTCAGAATTTGTATTCTGTCCATTTCTCCATTGTGGACTCAAACTCACCGTGCTGTAATTATAGTCATACTTAACTCTCATGCATTCTTTACAGTAGTAAACTATTCTGCTGTCTCATACATGAAATATTAACATATGAAACTGCTTTGATTTTATAGCCTGCCCTATGAAGGCTAACATTGCTTTGGTAACATTGGTCCTAAACATCAGAAATCAATCACTGTGATATTTTAAACTGCACACCACAAAAACAACAAATATAGCTTGATAATATTTAAAAAATGCAAACTCATTAGCTTAATAATATGCTGAGTACACACCACTTCCAAACATGTTTGACATAGTATATTTTATTGGATAATGATGATTTAAAGTGACGTGACTAAAGTTATTTCCGCTTGCTTCTTTTTTTTTAGATGATAAACTGGAAGATTTAAAGGCTTCCAAAAAAAAGATTGTAAGTGTCCAATTCATCACCGTTTACATTTCATTTATGTGTCTTTTTTTTGACTTGTTTAAAGAGAGTTTGGATGTAATGGGGGGAGGGCGAATGACTGTTGTCTTCAAAATGCAAAATTTTGTCTATTTTTTTTTTCCAAATATGCAAAGTACTATTTTTTTGCCACGACGACTCGTCAAACAAGAATTGCTGCTCATTTATTGCAGCTGCCTCCTAATGTTTCTTTTACTGATGGATAATTTCAACTTAAAAAACATCTACTTCTTGGTCTATATTTTTTTTCTTGGGTATTTTTAGGCCTTTTATTTGACAGGACAGCTGAAGAAATGAAAGGGGAGAGAGAGGGGGAATGACATGCAGTAAAGTACTGCAGGTCGGAGTCGAACCCGGGCCCGCTGCGACGAGGAGTAAACCTCTATATATGGGCGCCTGCTCTACCAACTGAGCTATCTGGGCGCCCTCTTGATCTATTTTTAATATGTTGTGTCCCTTCTCAACATTTGGTTTGTGTTTTAACCACTGTGCATGTTCAAATGAAAGTTTGTCTTGTATGTGTTTTCAGCTGGAGGAAGTGATGGAAACAGAGACGTACAAAAACGCCAAACTCATCCTGGAACGCTTTGATCCCGAAGCTAAGAAGAAAGCTGTGAGTACCGTTGTATATTTTGTTGTTGTTGCTCTATCTCTGTGCTTGTTTAGTTTCTATCTTTTCTTGTATCTTTCTTTTGTTTGACTTTTGTTGGTATTGTTTGCTGTCCTGTTGTAGGAGCTGGAGTCGACTCCGGTGCGTCCTCAGATGACTCCCAGGCCAGGACAAGGTACAACACGCATCAATACACAATAGAAAGATAAAGCATCATGTTTAAAGTTTGAGTGGTGTTGATGATGAGCTACTAAAAGTTATTCCTTCCCACTAGAATATAATGATTAAAGAATAGACACAGCACATTCTTACATCTGCAAAAGACCAAATTCTGTGATTAATTCCTCTCCTCTATGCAGAGATTCGACAGAGAGGGGTGGCAATGAGACCCATGCCGATGATGGGCACCCCGACTGCAATGGCAACGTCTCCTCAACCTGGAGCAGGGCCCCGATATGGACCAGGGGGCACACCTGTGGGTAAGGGGGCGTACATTAAGTATGATGAAGTATCACCGTTTGGAAGTGCACCATCTGTGATTCTCAGCACATCATTGTGAGTTGATAGTAGAGCTGGGCAATATATCGATATTATATCAATATCGTGATATGAGACTAGATATTGTCTTAGATTTTGAATATCATAATATCGTAATATGGTATAAGTGTTGCCTTTTCCTGGTTTTAAAGGCTGCATTACAGTAAAGTGATGTCATTTTCTGAACTTACCAGACTGTTCTAGCTGTTTGCCTTTACCCACTTAGTCATTAAATCCAAATTACTGATGATTATTTATCAAAAATATCATTGTGTAAATATTTTGTCAAAGCACCAATAGTCAACACTACAATATCGTTGCGGTATCGATATCAAGGTATTTGGTCAAAAATATCGTGATATTTGATTTTCTCCATATCACCCAGTCCTAGTTGACAGTGAGAGCTTGTCAGTTGCGTTCTTCCACCAAGGAATAAAACAAGTCAAGTCTCTGTCTATGCAGATTTTCAGGCATCCAGGTCATGGGTGTAGTACTAAGTCAATGGCAACTGGAACGAAAAGCAAGCCCAGTTGCTTTTGTGTCTGTGTGTTTATCCCATGTTGCTGTGCCAACATAACGTGGCCCTCTCTCAGCTCCAGGAGGACCGCCGGAGAGATCTGCTCTGTCTGCCTCTTCCCTCCAGGGGGGCGGTACCCAGGACCCCCTGCTCTCCAATACCAGGAGTAGGTAGGTTGCAAAGCCTTTAAATGTATCTTGGCAAAAATGCTTCTATATGTGCATGAAAAAAAATCTAAGTTTGGGTTTTGTAACATCCAAAGTACTTAATTCAATGTATCTATATGAAATGCAAATACTATTTCTGAATTTAGAAAGAGCAATGTGTTATTTTCTCTCTGTGTGTATTCATTTCCATCTGTGTGGACTGTTTTTTTTTAAGGCATGCACCCACCAGGTCCCCCATTAGCAAGACCAATTTTGCCCAAAGACAGGGGAGCCGTGGACCGAGTCATTGAATACCTTGTAGGGGATGGACCACAGAACAGGTAACAACCCTTTTGTTAGATGTAAAATAAAACTTACATTCTCTTTTAGCAGTCTGCAGATTCCCCACAAGGGAGTGGTGTTCAGTCATTGTCAGACCACCTCTACCCATACCAACCTGCACTATCTATAGGATTGGGAAGTAATGGCAGCAGCAGCAGCAGTTTAACCCTATAGATGAAGACACATTGATACCGCCTCATCGTGGCAAAGTTAGTATTAGCTGCACCAGAAACTATAAGAATGAAAAAAGCTGTAAAGTCCTCCAGTTGTGACTGACCGATTAATGGAAATTAAATTTTACTACTAAATAATTACTGGAATGCACTGAACATCAAAAAAGTATTATATCAAACTCTTCCCCCTCCTTCCTTCCTTCCTATAGATACGCTTTGATCTGCCAACAGTGTTTTTCTCATAATGGCATGGCTCTGAAAGAAGAGTTTGAATATCTAGGTAAGAACAGAAACACACCACTGCATTTAATGAGAAAGACTATCTCATTTAAGAAAAGACACAATGTAAATCAAATTATTATTATTTTTTTTTTTTTAGGATCATAAACTCCAGAAAGTTATTATAATACAATTTGGAATGATGGAATCTTAATACCTGGGTTTTGCCATATTTATAAAATTATACAATCTCTTATTCTAATTTGCTTTCTTGTTTGCCCCCCCCCCATTCAGCGTTCCGTTGTGCGTATTGCTACTTCCTGAATCCAGCCAGGAAGACACGCCCTCAGGCTCCCAGGCTTCCAGAGTTCAGCTACGAGAGGAGGCTGCGAGCAGAATCACGTTCCCCTGGACCAACGCCGCGTTCTGGGACAGACACAGAGGAGAGTGCACCCCCTTCTGGAGGTAGTGAAAAACACAGACAGGCAGCAAGCAAGACAATAAAAGGCAAGGTCTCCTCAGGTCTGAATTGAGAAAACAGAGAAAGGGGGTTATGTTAAAGTTGAGAGCAATGCTGATGATAGCTAGTCCTAATTTAGAATCTGTCCTGCTTCATACACACTGGAAGAGCAGTCAAACATTGTTTGACTGAATAAACATCTGAATCAGAGACAAGAAGGTAATTGAGAAAATTGGTTCAGACTTGAGACCAAGACATTGTCAATGTCTTTTTACATTGTGCTACTTCTGAGAGAGGTAACACACACAGACAGACACACACACACACACACACCATCGCAAAGCTTACTCACACCGTTTTGTGCAACGTTATTGTTACTTTCTCCATATTCTAACCACCTGTGATAAATGCTTCTTAGAACATTGCTCTAGTTGACCTTTTTCATTAGTTTGTGTTTAATTCTTTTCCCAACGTTAATGATGTCAACTTTTACCTTTTTGTAGTTGTTAGTGAGTACGGGGCCAGCAGAGGTGAGACACCACCACCTTCAAATATCACTATCCTCTTTGCTACAGGAAGCACCTTAGTGTTTAAGAAATTATAATTTTAGAATTGAGAAATACAGCTGGCATGATATAATCTCTCTATATGTTTATTCATAATTTTTGCCAGATGAAATCCGTTGAAAAAGTCTCGGTGCAGACAACCATTTTGTTTGTTGTCGTGTTGGTGCAAACCAGAAAGAATTATTTTAGCTTGCTCTCTTTTGAAGTACTGTAGGGGGGGGCATACCAGTTAAAGAGTGTATATCTTACCTAAGAGCTAGTTAGTGTAACTTTTTACAAATTGATTCTGTGCGTGAGGCAGTAATAAACAAGTATAACAGAGAAAATAGACGTTCCTCAGCACATTTCCTTTGTCAAACCTGTGATCACAGTGTTGCGTTATAGTGGCCAGTGGGTTTGACAGTGTGATCTTGCCTCTAGCCAAGGCTCCGGCTCCGCGGAATTTGGTCCACAGTTTCCGGATCCAGCAGAGTCCAAAGAACCCTCAGAACATACCTCTCCAGAGTTCAGGTTCCCCTCCTCTCCCTGCACTGTCTGACCTGGCTTCATTTAAACTGGATCAACATTTTCTTCGCTGTAGAATCCATAACATTGTAGAACGCAGGCCCAATGCCTTTGCCAATCTGCTACTTCTAATCACACTAAAGCAACACTGGGTTTAAGCAGTTACTGGATGTCTTTACCAGACCTGGGTCAAACCGTGTTTCCAAATACATTTCATCCTATTCAGAGAATTAAAATTTTGTCCTGCAAAGTTTAGAAAATCACAGAAACTGAACAACTGATTTAGTATTGTCTGAATTGTCCAGATTAATTCTTAACATTTGTTTAGAAAATGCTAAACAAATCCTTAAATAAAAAATACACTTGTTTGACCCAGATCTGGTGCACAGTATATTTAGATGGATTTTCTAATTGATTGATTTGCTCTCCAATCAACAGAAGTTAATGTCTAAATTGTCTCAAAAAGCCAAAAGTATTCTTGACAGTGCGGTCCACAGCGATACGTTTACAGTAGTCACCAAAGAGCAGGGCTTTATTATCTGTCTTCTCCTGGAATATTAATCCATTTTTTTTTTTTTTTATGTAATCTTAAAGTGTGCAAATAATGGTGCATTTAGATTGTGAATCCTAATTTGTTTTTTTATACACAGTGAAACATACATACTAAGCATTACATTAAGACCCATTGATTTCTAATAATATAATTATATGATCTTCTTAACATGTGTATCTGCAGCACCATAGCCTCTGCTGTTGATTATGATGATGAAAGCGTTTTTCTTTGTTGAACAGACATTTTACAGTTTGAATTATCCTCTTGTAAGCCATGTTGTTGGATGGGAGAAGGGAGATTTTAAGGGATGTTAGTAAAGCCTCTTACAATCTTTTCTTTTCCTAACTCTTGTGTAACTTATGTTCACCCTAACAAAGGGAATGCTGCTAATTTTCTTTGATTCATCACTGATTATTTTAACTCCCAACAACCAATCATTTGTTGCATTGCAAACTATTCACATTATCCCTCTTTCTCTCACCCTTCCATATTGTTCTGTATAGTCATGTACTGGTAATATACACGTCTTACTTGCATATCTTCTCCTCAGATGAGAGAGAGTTGGTAGAAGATGAAGGACCCACTAAAGAAGTAGAGAGTGAGAGCCAATCAGTGGAGCAGCAGCAGCAGCAGCAGCAGCAGCAGCAGCAGGAGGAGGAGCAGGAGGAGGAGGAAGAAGATGGGGTTCAGAAGGAGGAAGAGGTGGAATCAGAGCAGAGTCCCAGCGCCCCCTGTGAGACAGAGTCTCAGCCATCGTAGTTGCAGAGAGTCCAGAAGAGGGCCAGGGCTGTCGGGTCATTCGGTCCAAACTAAAGGTGTTGGTATTGGCCATGATAGACAGGTGGCATTTTTAAGCAATATAAGTGAACAAGGATTGTCACCAACAATAGTTGAACAATATTGTTTTTCCTTGCAACCAAAAACTACATCAATCACACTTTTGCTTTTGTCTAAATGACTAAGACAAACCACGTAGAGGAGATTATGTAGGCGATGTAGTAAATGGTGTGTATTCTTAATGAAAAACATTAACATACTGCATTATGTTCATCATATGTAATAATACAGTTGTCTAACTTTATTGCCTAAAACGATGCCAACGTATCATGGCCTTTTGAGTTTGATTGACTGCGAAGGTGTCAGGTTGATGATTGTAGTTTAAATCTTAAGGCTTTTTTTTCTCGATAGAGCAGTTGGCTGCTGATGATGCTCTGTATGTGGGCACTGACATAGTCAGTATTCTATAATTTACCCTATAAGGTTCTTTTAGGCATGATTTGTTAAAAGTTGTGATTTTAGATAGAGCTGCTGGTTCACAAATGGTTTGTCTTTAGGCGCAGCAGAAACTTAAACATGCTTAAATCTTAATTCCTTCACTGACCCTGACCCCACTCAGTATCTAGGGTTTCTGTGTAATTTGCTAAATATCAGTTTATTACAGTATGTTTACATTTAAAATGTAAGTACATTACATACATGTTATTTATAGTTTTGTTGATTGGTGAGAAAACATGAAATCAAACCGAGTGCAACTTGAAGACAAACCTGCTGTGTATCAGGACATCATCAATTGTGTTAACAGTATGATATTAAGTTTCAAAGTCCTGCTATAGCTTTCTTCATCTCCTGCTTTTCATCCCCGCCCATTTTGTTTGGATACATTTGTTATACCCACATTTTACCAAACACTGACACATGTCAACATTTTGTCCTGCTGAATCTTTGTTTTATTTTAGGATGTTTTTGTCCCAGACGAGAGGTATACCCAGAAAACGCAGCTAATGTTCTCCTCGTTAGCTGCACTCACATTTGCAAGAAAATGGATGGCACTAACCAGAGAGAGCAGCTGCTGCAAGTCTATACATTGACTGTTGTTGACCATTCATGCCTTTGTTTACTCTTTGTTGGTGAGGAAGTCCCATGCGGTCTAACGTTTTCGTAGGCCAACTTGTATCAGCAACAAATGATGTTAAATGTCCCACTTATTACTGCAGTTACCCAGACCAATGTGTGCAGATTCAGATCAGCCATCAGTGGTGCAGGAGAAAATGTGTGTTTTAAGCAGAGGCGCATGTTTGTAGACTATTTTGAATGTGTGGTAAAAACCATATAACCCTGCTGCTATATCTGCACTCTCCCTCGATAGAAACATCCGGACTCATCCGGTCTTCATTTCCTAACCTAGATTGTATTGTAGTGTTGGATAAGTAAACCTCTACAATTGATTTGAGTTGTTGGGTTTTATGAAGGTCTTTGTTTGAAGTAGGGATTTGCAATGCAGGAGTACATGGGGATAACCACACAGAAGGGCCCTGCTGCCCATGTTGATGAGTTGAACTTAAAATGAAACCGATTCTGACTAAACTGAACATTTTGGAAGGTGAAATAATTTAACAGACTGGAGCTAAAACTGCCAATTTATCTGTATCTAGTTATTGCCAATCATCAAAGTTCTCAATAGGAATATAATTTGCCAAATGCTGTTTTATCTGTATTTCAAGACTTGCACTGAGTTTCTCTTTGTATTTATTTGGCCATATTTATGTATGTATATTTAAGTATGGCTGCACGGTTTAGTTTTAATCCTTTTGAGATCTAGTCTTTAATTGCCATGGTATTGAAACAACTGCTTAAAAGTATAGGCCTGGTTTGCATTCTGTAGCATTTGTTGAAATATTTTGGTATTTTCTTCTTTTGTTTACTTTCATTTTAAGTGTTTTAAAAGTGCGTGCCTTGGTTGCTACAGTTATTTTCACGAGTTTACAGTGTAATCTGCCCTGTGTCTAGCTACTGTAGCAGCATACGAAGTAGGAGGTTCATGGTTCGTTTGACCAGCACTAGCACCTCATGTTTTTGACAATAATTTCTCAGTTTGTTATGAAATGGAACCAGAAGAAATAGTGAGTGTCTATGCAAATGTAAATATGTGGTATCACCTGTGTTGTACAGGTCTGGTCCTAGAAACAAACACAGGCTATGTGGGCAACGTATTCTTGAGGGGGGTACACAGACAACACAATACATTCTGTTTAATATGTGTTTTAGTTTTTGATTTTCACACTAATTCTGTGTGTGTTTCTAGTTAGTTGTTGACCTCGAAACCTAGCAACAACCCAGAATCATTTGGCAGAAGTTGGCCTTAAAGGTTTGGGCTAGCCTTTGGAGTCTGTACATGGCAGCAAATGTGCTTTTGGACAAACCTTTTGTTGAATGTTGAAGAGAGACCTTGTAATGAATTTACAGCTGCCTGACTCCACAGCTTGACATGATTTTTGATTGACTTGTGGTTAGCTGAATGGTTCCAGTGTTAACAAGCTCTTAAATCCCACTTAATACCTGCTGGTGGTGAAAATGTGGTAAAAATTCTAATTATGAAGCTGTCACTTATATTTAATATTTAAAAAAAAACTTCTTGACGTGTGTAATACCTGTTTACTTTGCATTTGTAGTTTGTTTTTTCTCTGCTAGATTTATCAGTTACCTTTCTGCCAACGCTGGTTGTCATTAAGTAGGCGCATGGCACGTCTTAATAAAAGTTTTTCCAACAACAAAACAAGGCAGTAGTTGTGTTGTGGTTACTTACATGCTGTCCATGACCGCGTCACAGATTAATTTAGTTTTGCCCCAAATTCAACTAGCTGCAAGGCCAGATATCACGAGGGGTTAGTGAGAAGTCTTTGCTTATTGTGATTTAAGGGAGCTTTTTGAATTGCTTATTCTAAGCTCGTGCCCACATGCTATCCACAAAACATACCTATAACCCATGTGTGCCATCCCTTTTAAGTTGTATTCAAATCAAACAGGGGAAAAAGTTAGTTTGACAAGGAAACGCAACCTACAAAGTGCACAATCAAATTAGATTTTTGGCCTGCTATGAAGGATAAGTAATAACTCACTTACATACAATATATTATGATAAAACAATAAATTAAGATAAAAATGGTAGAAAGTAAATAATGTATTTTATTTTTTCACTCTAATTCACATCTACATAACTGCAAATATTTAAACAAAAAAAAGATCAGCACAATATGACAGCATAACTTTATAATTAAACCAAACTAAATGGATGTTCTATTATCATATGGAATCACAGCTGCAAAAGAAATCAAGTTGCCTTCAGCTGGTTGCTGTTTACACAGGCAGCAACACTGCAGCTGTGATATTGCTTTACAGTATTCCTTTGCTATGTCACTGTTTATTTTATTTGCTATGGCACAATTAAAGCGGCACATAACGCACCTTATCAGCCTAAATCCCATGTTCCTGAAAGGAGTTAAAATTATTTGACCTTATTTATTTAAACGATCATTTTGATGTATGGTAACTTAAAGCTTTAGTGCGTAACTTTTTTTATATTAATGAACGTCTGTTACATTCACGCCGTTGCCAAATGAGTTGCTACAAAGCTAATTAAGACTATCAGCTCCACACAACTCTCTCTGGATTTCTCAGTATGGATATGTTCAGAAGGTTGTGGCGTCCGGCGACTTTCCGGTACAGAAACTCGGAATTGAAGAGAATGACCTCTTCTGAAGAGTCCATGTTTTTTTAATCCTCCGTGTCCTCCTTGGCTACTAGCAACTGCGTGGAGGAGGGGTGGGGGCGCGTGCGCGATCACGGAAGGCTTATATCATGTGGACACACAGACAGTGTTGTTGTCATTACTTAGAATTCCTCATGGGGGCGACAGAAACTATGCACTACAGCTTTAATAAAACTTTATAGGCTCCATGCCTTTGTTGGTTCTCAATTTACCAGTAACTCCACCTACAACAGGTCTGTTTTTAGTTTTTACAGATTTTCACTGAAAAACAGAGTTTTTTTTAAAGCGGCAGATCAGTTCAGACTGATTTTCAACCAACAGTCCTTCAATGTGGTTGAAAATCATGTATCGAAACGATATTAAAAACTAATGAGCTCTTAACAAACTGCTCAACAGAGTGAAGAGGAATTGACATGCAGCGACCAAGCAAACCTTGCCACTAAGCCATATTTACACAATTCATAACCTTAACCCATAAATATAAATGAGAAGTTTAGAAGTCAAGTGAGGCAAAACAAAACAACCATACTTCCAGGCAGGCATATATCTTGCCTGCACCCAAAGACCAAGTCTGTGTCATCAACCAGACTCAGTCTATACAACTGGCAATAAAGTTGTATTGAAATAAAAATAAAATTCGTGGCTCTGTTTTGAACAAACTGAACACAGGTTTCTATGTGGACAATCACTCTAAACTGGAGCCCTCGACTGCCCTACAGTACAATAATGGGATGGAGAATGTTAAATTAGACAGAGCATGTATTTGCTATACAGCATCCGTTCTCAGTTGATCCTCAGCACAGGGGACATGATCTCATGTTAAAAGTCTTGTTTTAACATTGAAGAAAATCCTCTGACCCAAACCTTAAACCAAGCTGCCAAAAAAGGCAAAACAAAACAAATACATTTTTACTGTTATGGCTTTTACATGAGAGTGATACCATACACTCACCATAGTGAATCACAGCAATGAAACACTGTACAAAAACTAAAATAATAAACAAAAATAACTTCAAGTATGACCCATGTAGATCACAAGACTCATGCCTTTAAGATGCAAGCTTTACTGCAGTCTCCCCAATTTCAGTAAATACAAACTGTGCACATTCAAAGGCAACACAAGAGTGATTTGAAAATGAACTCAAACTTTGTACGTGTGTGAGGGAGAAAGAGAGCAAACGCAACCTCAACCAATGATAAACGTGGTTCTGACGCATCTCCAAGTGTGACGCCAGACATACTCCTTCGTGGGTCAGGCCTCTACAGCATGTTGAGCTCGATGAGTCTCCCAGCAAAGACGGCAAGCGTCCCGATGATGCACACGGCCATGAAAACACAGAGCAGGATGTGGTCCAAAACCATGGCAACAAACTTCCACTCCTCTGCTGCCTGGAAACGAGACGAAACGAGGCAGTATTGGTTTGCTGCTTTATGTTTTGAAGTTTGCTTTACAGACACACAAGAGACATTAAGAAGACAATAAAGTGCTTTTTGGGTTCAGGTCTGCCAGTACCAGTGAGCATCACAGTTTGCCTAGTTAGCAGGATATTTGTTTGACGTTTGGCTACATATGCTTATTGGTAGAGGGAACGGAACATTGATAAAACTCTGAAGCTAGAGAAAGTTGCTGGTTAGCTTAGCCCAGCATAAAGAGTGAAAACAAGGTAAAAAGCCACCCTGGCTCTGGCCAGAAGTAAAAAAATAAAATGCCCATGGCTTGAAAATATTTGACTTCATGTGCTTTTTCACAGTTTCCACATTCATAATACATATCTGATATGTGCCACACACAGACACACCAAGTACATTTGAAGTAAAAAATAAAATGCCTACCAGCACCTCCAAAGCTCACTAACAACACATTTTACCTTGTTTGTTTAATCCATACCAAAAACTAATTGTAAAAGCACAAGTTGTGGTTCAGGAAGTCACTGTGAAATGTAATTAAATCTTTGCTATTTTTGCTACTGCAATCACTTGAATAGCACATTTAACTCATGATAATATATCACTACTTTTGATGCAGATAAAAATATTCAACATAACATTTTAGATTTTTAAAATACAACATTTTGACTATTGTGCAGCTTTGATAGAGGCATTTTAGTTGGATAGTTTTATGTATTTGACAAACTTATAGGTTCATACATTTATGTCCATTATCCATGCAGGCATTGTCTTACATTGTTAGATTCCTCGTCTGATTTCATGGTCTCAGCGATGTATTTCACCCCTTCAATGGCGCTGCGGACATCAGGGTTTTTAGAGATGGGAGACTGGTAGGTGACACTGGTGGGGGTGGGGTTACCTGCAGGGGAGAGACAGGATGTACTTGTGGGGATGCACAGAAAGAGATACTGCATCCTGGTAATGTGTTTCTGACTTATGTGGTGTATTCGGCTTTTTCATCATGAAGCATATTACAGCAGTTTAATGTTTTAATTAGTGTTTCTTCACATCTGGGATCAGTTGGAATTATCTCTGTGACTCACTATCTCATTATCTAAAACGTTTCCACTGATAATACCACCAGCATGTTACGCTGCACCAACATTCCCAGGGTATAAACAATCTGGCTCCCTGTCCCAGAACACATACTGCTACCACTTGTCCTCTGTCAAAATGATTGTGGGTTCTGTCATTTAGTTGTAGCCTAGTCTAGATCCACAACGTTCCACTTCTGGGATTGCTCCAGTGCCGCCGGAAATTTCACCGGATGTCCCTCTTTTTGGTCGGATGTCCGTTACCTTCCACTTTCTTTGTGTTGGAATTCTAAACTCTGGTGGATTTCTGAGGACTATGGTTAACTGCTCCTCAGATCTCTGCAGGGTAACTCCAGACAGCTAGCTAGACTATCTGTCCAATCAGAGTTTTCTGTTGCACGACTAAACCAACTTTTGCAGCGGCACCGTGGCTCTGTCGGGAGCTTAGCGCCGCCCAAGACGATTGTGATTGGTTTAAAGAATTGCCAAATAAACCAGAGCACATTTTTCTCCCATCCCGGAATGTTGTGTGGACTAGCCAGACCCTCCTTTGCAGCGCTGCGGAGGAAGGGTCTGGCAATGCGAGACTAGTTGTAGGCTTGCCTGAGATGTCCGAGATGTCCATGTCAGTAGGGAACAACCTCTTCTGCCGGATCTCCTGACTGGGACGCTTCATTGTTGAGAAGAACATCATGTTGGGAATGGTTTCGATGAAGACCTGAGAGACAAACAGATGCAGGTATTGATTACATTCCTTTTCAATCATTCATTTTTATCAGTCACATACATTTTTTAAAGCATTGCAGGTAGATAATAACAACAAAACGTAAACCTTGCGGATCCAGGCGGGCATGGTATGCGTGCTGGGCGAGCGGTGATGTGTGTTGATGACGATGACGGTGATGATGATGGAGGCGATGACAAACACCATTGTGAAGAGCATGTATTTCCCTATGAGAGGCACAGCGCTGGAAGTGGAAGGGATCAGCTCCACAATAACCAGCAGGAAGACAGTCAGAGACAACAGGACAGAGATGGAGAGAGTCATCTTTTCACCTGGAGACAGAGAGGTGGACACAAAAACAGACATTCAGGCTACTTTTACACTTTTAAACAGTTCTTTCTTCTAGAAGAAACTAGTGGCCAGTTAGGGCTTTCCGGACAAAAGCCTAACTTGTCACTAACTTGTGTTTTATTTATGATCTAGTGTTACAGAATCACACCCAAGAATAGGAATATAGTATATAAGCAAATGACTGGAACATTCCAATCTGTCACAGGTTTCCAAATCTTATTAGATTTAATGGATTTTCCACATAAGAAAGTGGCCCAAAAAGGGCCTGGAAATATCTGACTTGATGTGCTTTTTCAAAGTTTCCACATTCAAAATACATATCTGATATGTGCCACATGTGACCAAGTACATTTGAAATGAGTTACGTGTACCAACTTGTGAAAATAGGGTATGGTCATACCTATTCTATTTAGTCACCATCAAAGTTTAAAAGATTTTTTTTTTTTTGGACATGTTTCTACGCGCTTCAGAACCCACCAGGATCTACGTACCGGAGTCAGTAGGCAGGTAGAAGACCAGTCCGGTGAGAAAAGAGAACAGCATGCAGGGAATGATGACGTTGACGATGAAATAGAGAGGCAGCCGCAGCATCAGGAAATGGTAGGTGATGTCAAGGTATGGTGTGTCGGGACAGCAGGTGTAGTAAACCCAGTGTTTCCAGCTCCTGTAGTCCTTTAACACCCATTCACCCGACTCCATAAAGTTACTGAGGTCAGGCCGATCGCTGTCCTAAAAGGCAGAAGAGTAGGACAAATGCCCAACAATATATTACAAAAGGGATAAGAGCATTTGGGGTTTAACTATGGTGTTATGACAGGGATGATAGGATGGTTAAATTCATTGTTGTTTTTTTTTTTTTTTTTTGGGGGGTAGATACTAAATCTGTAGTCATTTGAAACAGCAGACACTAAGTCACACTCACTGGATTGATGACGACCAGCTTTCCATCGTATGTCCAGGTTCCCAGTTTCATGCTACAGTTCTGCAGGTCAAATGGGAAATGGAGGACGATAATCTCACAGTAACTCTTAAAGATGGCTGGAGGGTTCCATGTTATCATCCCAGTGTGCTCCAACAGGACTTTAGTTTCATGGATGATGGCAAAGTCACCATCAGCGCTGTAGAAGAGCAGGACAGAGAAGAGGAGCAGTGAGATGTTTAAGGAATGCTAAATATATAAGGGTGTTTGAGAATATAAGAGCGTGTGTTTACTTGTTGTATAGCACCAGGTCAGGTTTCCATATGTCGGTTGAAGGGACTCTTATCTTCCGGATGCCTCCGTATTCATCTGGATTCCACTTCAGGTTCACATCTAGCCATTGCTGGGATGAAAATCCAGAAATTTAGATAATATAGTCTACTAATGTTCTAAAAAAACTCTACAGCAGATTAGTTGTTAAAAACTAAGAACAGTTTGATAACTCACTTACACTCTTTGCCTTTGTTGGTAAAACCATTGACAGTTATGAGCAAACCTTAGCATTACTTTACTTAAAAATAGACCACAATGATCTTGAATGACTGTAAAAGAAGTAATAGAGAGGATCTTTCTAACAATTGTGGGGCCTAATTTCCAAATGCTGTTATAGTGGCCTATTTGCAATGTAGCGTACCCTCTTTTGTAAATCTTGTGACCTAGTTAGCATTGTTATTGGGATTTTTAGATAAATGGTTAGCACACATTTTTGTTCTTGTTGTCCTGAATTCAACACATTCATATTTACCTGTCTGAGACGGACATTACTGGTCACAATCTGGTTAACTTCATCCTGAGAGATGCAGAAAAAGACAGCAAGTACATTTTCTTGTGAAATTTCAGGACACATTCTAATTTGTACGCTTACAACCATTTATTTTGTGTTATTATGGACTTATGTAATTTTGATTAGTTTAGAACAAAATGTCTCTTGAATCCCTCAATTAAATGTTAATGGTTGAACAAACTGAAATGTGACTTCAGCCAGAGAATATCTAATATGGGGAGAACTTCCAGTCCCTGGAAATCTCCGGCTTCTGAACTGGTTGCAGTTCCACTGTGGTTCCATATGAGGGCGCTCACGGGCAAGTGCAGAATGAATGGTGGTCTATGGAGCTATACCCCTTAAAATCCACTTTCCTCAGGATATAGTTTTTGTCTAGTAATTTGAATGTTGCCTTTGAAAGGGGAGGCTAAGAAAGTACACACTGCTGGGTGGTAGATTTTTTTAAAGTCGCTTTTTTGTTCTAAAAAGCCTTTTAAAATGTCAATGGCGTCATACACATCGTACGGCCAGAGATACTGCTTTATAGCAAGCTCTGAGTCGCTTCCTTTTTTCTCTCGACTCGAGGCATCGTCTACACAGCTGACAGGTTAGGCTCTCCCTGTCAATACACGTGCTAGAAAGAGGTTTGCTAATTGACATTCTGGTTCCGCTTCGGCTGCCATCAAGCGGGATCTCTGGTCATAATCAGTCCTTCACTGACCAGTCAGCATTTATTAGCAGAATGCTAGCGTGTTACGACTCAACCTGTAAGATATCGAAAGAACATAAGTACTCGTTCATTCGACTTTCAACCTACAATCAATGTTGAACTTGCAAAAACTACAATAAAATCTGAGATTTCTCAACGACAAACAGGCAAAAGAGACAAATTTAGCCGTCTAGCTCCATAGACTGCCATTCATTTTGCACTGATCACCCCGAGTGGAATTCTGGTGGAACTGCAACCAACTTCGGTACAATGGGGCTTAATAGGGAGTGAACAGGCTCTCCGTAGACGGGCTCTGCATCAGCTAAAAAATATTTCTACACCAACATGTTGAAGCAAAGAAAAACATTTTCTGAGATGACCACAACCACCTTGCCATTGCGCCACCTGCTGGCAGCAGACACAAGTGTGGTTTTAGTAGTAGCCTACTGAGTAATTTAGAAATTAATATAGGTCTGGACTGGATTAATGCATAACATAACACATCCTCGGTTGCTATTTATCTTTATTCTACAAATTATGATCAGTGACTGTATATAACAGTTTAAATATAAATTTGCTCGCAATGTCATAGGCCTGGTGCGTGGGAAAACAACAGTGCGCATGCTCAAAGCCATTGAACTGTCAGTACCCTACTGTTGTGTCCTCATTGGCTGGTAGTTATCACTGGACACTGGCAGAAGTTAGTTAGTAGACTTTCTTATAAACTGTCTATGGTCTATGGCTTAGCGTTACCCGCCATAACCATGAACGACATGGATTATCTTTTACAGCACACGTGTAAAAGTCTACCTTTTGAAGAAAAACTTGAGATAAAGCACTTTGGTGCTCACCAGCGGTGGTATGATGTTATAAACCAAACCGCCTGTAAAAATAATCGCATTTACCGTGGAGTGATTCTCCGGGAAAAATGGCTAACTTGTGAGAAGACTTAGCTAAGACTTTGCTTCCCGTGTGCTATTCGGAGGGGACTGTAACGCTACCTGGGCAATAACAGGCTTTCAGGATCTCAAGCACCTTTCTGCGGTGATTAAGGTTAGCTAACATGAAAGCAGCAGGATAACAGGGAAAATTGAAAAAGTTTTTCATCAACAGTGCTAACGCTAGTTAGCTTACTTAGCTAATTGCTGTCCACCTGATGTCTTGTGGGGAAAAGATGGATACTGCGACACGAGGAGAGAAGAGAAGACCGGAGTAGTAAGAAGTGTCGTCGAAAGACTTGACAAGCGAATGTCAGCCATGGTCTAGCTACTTCTTTACAGACTGGTAAAGCTAAGGACCCAGAAGGAGAGCTACAACAGTAAGAGAGCAACTTATTTGTATTTGCATTGTGCCTAATGTGTTTTCTGGCCGCCGTGCTGGGAAGATATGCTTTTCGTAACCTGGTTCTAAAGTATGGGTAGCATACCCCTCAAAAGACCTACACAAAGGATTCTGATTCTTACTGATGCATCCACTTCATTGGAAAACTTTAAACCATTTGGTCTACTAATGTACTGATAAAGCTAAGTTTAGTTGTTTTATTTCAGTCTTCAGAATTATTTAAAGGCCCTAGTCTGAACACAAGTGTTTTCAGTTAGTGTGGCTGATTAGACCTCTTCCCAAGACTGTGTAGGTGTGTATAGGCTGATTAATAACACCTTTATCATTATTTTTGGTGAATGAAGATTTGTGACTTAATAAATTCCCATTAAAGCTCCAGCCCACCTTCAACCAAAGCAGAGCTCTAATCAGCCAGAAAACACCTGCGTGGGTGTTCAAGGGCTTTACATTGTTTTAGTTTTAAATGCCTTTTCCTTGTGAAGTGTCTGGAGCCAGTGCCTGGACACAGAAGTAGAGCAGTTGATTTATATTTGCATTGTACTGCTTGTGTTTTGTGGCGGCAGTGCCATGACTGAGCTGATATGCGTGTTCTAAACCCCTGTTTCTATGGGTGGCATACCCTTCAAAAGGCATACATCAATTGGAATGTT
The DNA here is from genome assembly GCF_004354835.1 of Perca flavescens. Classification (NCBI taxonomy): domain Eukaryota; kingdom Metazoa; phylum Chordata; class Actinopteri; order Perciformes; family Percidae; genus Perca; species Perca flavescens. The sequence goes on from NC_041347.1 coordinate 27,682,150, forward strand.
GCCTCCACTTCAGTGGGAAACTTTGTATCATTTAGTCTACTATTGACGTAACTAAACTCAGTTTTATTTCAATCTGAAAATGATTTCACCCGTTGTAATCTTGACACATTTAGCCTAGGCAATATAGACTTTTAACCGATTTCACGATCCATTGTTACATCCCTACTATTGACTTCATACACTATGAAGTGCCATGGTCATCTTCTTTACAGCCTGGACCCAGAAGGAGAGCTACAAACAGTAAGAGCAATTTATCTCTATTTTGCATTGTGCATGTGTGTTTTTTTTGTGGCTGCCGTGCCATCACTGAAACAATATGTTTGCTACGACCCTGATGCTAAAGTATGGGTCTCATACCCCACATAGGCAGACATGGCTGCTGAGCCGAGCCTATTGTCATTTGGCCTCTGTCACCTTGTTGCATTGTGTTCTCATGACACACAGTGTTGCTGTATTCATGTGAGTAGGTGCCTTGGTCTTTACTGTGTGTCCAAACTCCTTGTTGTTTTGCGTGATGTTTGCATTATTTTGGTTGCCACGCCATCACATGGTCTAAAAGCTTGTGACTTTCTGTTTGTATGTGACATAAACCTTTGGCCAGTGCTTACGATTGCATCCTTTCTGTATAGACTGACTAGGTTTTCAGACGGTGGCATTTGCTATTATAGCTCTAGTTTTGTGATCCATATATGGCAGTGACTTTTTCCTCTGATCAATAGGACTGTTTACATGTATTTTTAAATTAGTTTGATAAATCCTATATTTAACTTCAATTAACAGAGCATCATTGAGTGCCAATATGTCTGGTCTTAAATCGTGACTGCCTTTATTAAGCTATGTTTCCAGTCCATCAAACAGCTTGTCTAATTCTGCCTTGTTTTGAACTATGTAATACAATTGGAACATTTCTTTGGGTTAGCAAATATATATATGTATATAAAAAATATTTGTGCAGTACACAGGGTTTAAAGTAGTGAAATGTTTTACTGAAACAGCAGTTTTTTCTGGAGAGTACAATTCTTACCAGTCTGCAAAGTGAAACCAGAATTACAGATGTTAGTGCTTTCTTAGAAATTACATTAGTATGACAGCCTTCAATTTCTTTTTTCATGTAAAAGGCAGAAATGGAATAATGGATGGTCTTCACTATCACCATTTATTTAGAGGAAGCCTGAAAGCCTCAGGTGATAATGTTGTGAATACGTCATGCCACTTACATCATTATTTTCTTTAGCTTTTTCCAATATCAACTCTTTCCCTCTCCCTTACCACACTGATAAGCTGTATTAGCTGCAGTCCCACGGTGACCACTACGGCTTCACTGAAGTGGTTAACGGGACGTACCACCTTGTTGTAACCAGTAAATAGGGTTTTCACCAGACGAGTCTCATCCTCTGAGCAGAACACTGCACCTAGGACACACAAAACATTCTGTCAGACTTTATTTTGTTACACTCATCTTCTAAATGTATGGATAGAGAGGTTGGGGATCAGACTGAAATTATTTAAGTGAAGGACTTAAAAACCTTCGAACTTTACTTGGGTCTAAAATCAATAATGTGCAATGTTCAATATTTGTGCTGTTGACACATTCATAACAAATGCTATTTTTGGCTCACTTTGGCTGAGGTACACAGTATGACATGTTGCCATACCCAGCTGACGCCTATGTCCAACCAAATGTTTTCACACTGGAACTAAAATCACAGCTGAAGCGAGAGGTAGGCCAGCACATTGCTTTTAACTGTGATTCACACAGCAAACATTTCCCAGGCTTACAACCAGCAACCTGAAACCCTTCAAAGTGACTGCGAGAGTTTAAGTAGGAAGATTGAGGAAATATCAGATGAGAGAGACGGGCAGGGACAGGCACATGCAGACAGATCTACCGCAACAGCAGTCAAATGACTGGCATGCCATATTGGTGAAAAGCCTCCGCACTGCATGTCCCATGAGCTGTCTAGGCACTGCGATCAAGTAGGTTTCTGTATAAATCCTTAGAGCGGAACCTAATCTCAGTGTTAAGAGGGTGTTGTGAAAACCAGCCCTGGCCAATCCACTTGACATTAAGTCTGCATCCGTTAGTGCTCAGAACAATTAACCTGCATTTAACACCTCTTCATATAAAAGATGTTTCCAGCTAACAGACTTGTAGGCCTTTTTTTTTTTTTTTTTTTTTTTTTTTTTAAACCATGACTTTATGAGCCTATAAATTATGCTTGGCCTATGGGATATTCAACATCAAAATATAGCCTTCTACAGCCCAATGCAGCCTAGAGCAGTTTCACTTGTTGGTTACTGGTGAACTAGAGACATAAAACAGAACATATTTGTATTTATTTATTCATTAATTATAATAATTCTTACTCCCAGTTGGCCTGTCTGCCCCCGACAGGCTTTTAGGAGGCATTGCATTGACAGGAGTGTGTTCATCTGTACTACAGCTGACCTGTGTGGGAAGCTTTTATGAAACTGCCCTTGTTCCAGATTTTCTTTTGGCAGTTTTACACTTTTTTTAATACTGCTAAAGTTTGGTGTTTTGTGTGGCTGGGAGGGTTACTGTGATACCAGAATTCAGAAACAAAAACTGTGCTGTGTGACTTGATTTTTGACCTTTACGTTGCTAAAATAATCCCAACAGTTTATTACATCATCATTTAAAAATTAGCAGAATAGATGTTGGCAGTAGTTGAAACCTTTAACTATTTTACACACAATACAATGAGTACTTGTTTAGAACTGTTGAGGTGTGAAATGTACATAAGCTTTACTTTTGTTGTTGTGTGAACATAAGAGAGCCTGAACGATACTAAATTTGTGAAGCTAATACTTGATGATGTTAATATGTGATAATGCCAGATACATACGGATGGAATACATCCCTCAAATGTGATTTATTTTAGAGATTCTGATTGCAAATTCTTTTTTAATATTTGCAAACTTGTATCTATGATCAGTATTAGCAGATAATATATTAAGATACTGTTCTGGTTCTACCAGAAACGATAGGCATATCATATTTGAAATTACCCTTCAGTCTCCAATAGTGGTGCACGATATATTGGCCGCCGATATAATATCGGCCGATGTGGTCATTTTTTTTTTACACATCTGTATCGTTCCGATGTCAAAATAGGGCCGATGAATAGGGCCGATGTGAATAATTCCTGTGTATTTGACGTGTGTAGGCTTGTGAGTGTGTGAGAATTTAGATTTAAATCTGACCTGTGGAGGGCAGTAATACGCTTAACAGCGTCTATACTGCTGAAATCAGAAGAAGAAAAAGTGTGGGCGGGGATGTTGGTTTTTGCAGACGGAATCTGCGGCAAAGTGGGACACTGGAAACTTTAGTAGACCACCGGCTCTCGGTGGGCGGGGAAGAGATGAATGTTGGGAAATAAGAAGTTGCTGTTCGGTTGCTGCGGCCCGCCGTACAGGTTAGTTTGACCAGCGGGCAGCAGCGGCGGCCGGAGTGGGCAGCAGCCGCGATCATGGGGGGACATTCTCAGCGGTGAAACGCAAACGGGGGCTGGACCTAGCTAGGTGGAAAGCTAACGCTGGCCAGCCACCTGTTCCATCAATCCTGGTTACAATTGTCTGCTCATTAGACAACAAACTGGAGTACATCCAACTTAAACGAAACTCCCATCGCGAGTTCAGAGACTACTGTGTTTTTCTTGTTGTGGAAACATGTCGCCGGGTAAGAGTGGAGATGTTAACACGGACTTGTGCAGAAATTAGCTGCTTGTATCCAACTAAATGCTAACCGCTGGGGAAGTTTGTGACTAGTAAATGCCGACCATTCTACATTTCACGCAAATTTACAACTGTGTTTATAATCTGCTACATTTAGCTATTGCACACACGTAAAGTTCAGCTAATGCATACTAGCATTAGCGCTTGGTTGACTGTAAACACCTGTTTTGTATGTCGTTTTTATATATTTTAAATGTGTTACAGCCACGGTGAAATGTTGTTTCGTGTATATGGTTAAAATGACAATAAAACACATTTGGGTTGAGTTGAATGCTGCCTCACTGTCGGTCTGTAGGTGGGCGTGGCTTGGGAGTAGAGTCTAAGCAGCGAAGCAAGTGCATTCTGGGATTTGGTGTCTTTCATCCATACGAGCAATAATGGCTTTGGCCATTTAAGGCCTACTACTGTACTTTAAAGTTTTGAACTGTTGTACAATCTTCACAGAATACAGTGACTTGGTCTCAAGTGAGTTAGATGTTTATTGTGAATACTCAGGTTTGGCTTATTCATAGTGTGAATTCAGGACACTATCCTTTTTAAAAATGTATTTTTATATAAATATTTATTTTTTCTTCTGAAAATCGGATGACAGTCATATTTTGCACACAGGTAAAGGTACCCAATTTCAGTGATTTCTGAAAATAAATCACAAAAGTAAAAAAAATGCCTTTTGGAAAATAGTTCCTTATTTGATTATCATAAAAAATGTGTTCTATACAGAGATATCGACATCGGTAAATATCGGTATCAGCCATAACAGCAATATTAATATTGGTTATCGGTATCGGCCACAATTTTCACATCAGTGCATCACTAGTCTCCAATAGGCTAGTAACCACTCTCAAGACAGAACTAACATAACTTCTTCTTTATCTTGCCCACGTGTTGGCGCTATTATTGTAGTACTTTGTACTACAAGTGGACTATCTCATTCCCTTTGTTCATGCATCACAGTAAACGTGTAGTTTTGTTATAATGTGACCCAGCAGATTAGCATAGTGCTGCTTGCCAGACTGGAAATGTGCTGGTAATCCACACTCGGCCTAAACTGAGCAGACTCGGGTCTAGTTTCATTTAGCCAGCAAGAAAACACACACGCGCACGCACACACATAATCAGAATACCCTATTATAATCCCAAAATAATTAACGTCATTGGGTTGTATAGTCGTAATTGCGTACTGCTTCTGGACATCACGCAGACACTCACCAGAAAACCATAACCCCTTTTATAGGGAGTAGCCCTTAAGACAAACCCACCCGCCCCGAACAACAATATCATCGTCCGGCGTGACGTTTCACTGTCAACATCATTATATGCCAAGTCAGTAGACCTCATCCAACCCTATTGTTTACAGTACTGATGTTCATTTCCCTGGCTGTCTGTCACTGACTGCCTGCTCCCTGTCTGTTGTCCTGCTAACACACTTTGATCTGGCCACATACAAAAATAGATGGGAGGGAAGGCGGGACAGTGGAGCCACTTGGAGCTGTCAATCATTGCCTACTCTCAACTCCACTTTTCGCATGATACTGAACTACCACAGAAAAATAAAACTGCGAAGGCTCTTTCTATTTCCTGCCACTTTCTAACTGAAAAGGAACTAAAGTGTGGGTGTGGATGTTATTTTGAGTTGTATTTGAGTCTATGATTTTGTGGCCGTGAAGCACGCTTTAGACCAAATGTCTTGTGACCGGATGGGAAAACGCTGTTGAGTAAAGTGAATTGGTCCTACTGTTACAATGCATTTGAGCAGGGCTTTAAAAAATGAGGAACTAGCCACTTACCCTTAAAATTGCCTCATCTGTCTGCTTTCCCAATTAACTTTTGTAACCTTTTAGAGAAGGGGCATGAATTGTTGCCTTCATTCATTCGATCAAGGTTTAATGGATATGGTTGGCTATAGATGGCTAGTTACTCTGATCATTGCATTGTGTCTGTGCTGACAGTCCAGCTGTTACTCAAACACTAAACTGGTTATTGTTTCTGGCTGACACCAAAAACTGAATTTTCTTGTTGATCTTGTGTATAGCTGAAAGATTTCTGCTGTTTCTCTTCATGTAACTATCTCATAAAGAGACAGATCTGTTCTATGTTTGACCACCCAATCATGGGAAAATGCTTAGGCAACCTTCACTAAATACAACCATAATAAGATATACATCTAACTAGATTTTTATTAAGATCGAAAATGCAGAAAAAAAATAAGATACCACAACCAATAACTAAATACCAGTCCCTCCAGAATTTTTTTTTTTTTCAAATACGCCCCATTGCCAATTTCCGAGCAAAATATGCAGGGCTTGCATGATTTCATAATCCCCGCATTTTTGTTGCAAAAAAGTCACATATCTTAGCAGAAAGTTGAAAAATGTTGTTTACTTAACACGAGCAGCCATTTTCCCCTGTTACATGGGAACGTTATGAAGTAACATAATTGCATGACGTGAACATCAGTGGAAAGAAGGGTGTTGGGGGAATCACTTTTTTTTTTCTCTTTTCATCAAACTGCAGTTTTTGCAAGTTCCCTCAATTCTTGCAAGTTCCCGCAATTTCATCGCATAAAATTGCATAAGTATCCTGCATATTCCATCGCATTTTTTTAAGAAAATGTGCCGCATAATCAAGGATTTTTGCCTGCAGCAATCACAAAAAAACTCTGGCAGCTGCTTACAAAACGTGGCCACAGTGTGATTTTTTTTTTTTTTTTTTTTTTTTTTTTTATTTTTTTTTTTATTAAAAAAAAAAATGCTATCTGAAGATCTTCATTTATTTAACACGAGACCATAACGGTCATGATTGGAGGCTGGAATAATCTCTGATATACCGACAAGCAAGCTCCAGCTAGTAAATATTTTCCAAAGTGGATGTGTAGCATCCGGGAATAAAGACCTTCAAAAGATTTACTGAGCACCATTTTATTGCACATCTGCAGTGATGCAGATAATGTCCACCTGGTGTCTTACAGGCTGCATCCATTCACCCTGTCACTCCACCTCTATCTGGCCACCACATCAATTTCTCACCAGTGTGTTTAATAAAATGTGCCAGTACCCAAGTCACTGAATTGCAGAGGATAAATTAACGTAAATCACTATTGAAACTCATAGTTGGTAGACTAGTTGGTGGTTAATCTTGCTGGTGCAGCACTGAATGATTGATTATAGAAATAAGTGAAAGATAAACACTGAACAAAAATTAGCTAATCAATACGTTTTATTGAAAAATGACTTGTGTTGAACATAAAACTTTAGTATTTTATAAACAGTTACGGAATGTAAAACACCTTGAGTTAAGACCTGATCAAAACTCTGTGCTAGCCATTTTAGGTTCCATCCATCCATCTATCCATCCATCCATCTTCGTCCGCTTATCCGGTGTCGGGTCGCGGGGGGAGCAGCTCCAGCAGGGGACCCCAAACTTCCCTTTCCCGAGCAACATTAACCAGCTCCGACTGGGGGATCCCGAGGCGTTCCCAGGCCAGGTTGGAGATATAATCCCTCCACCTAGTCCTGGGTCTTCCCCGAGGCCTCCTCCCAGCTGGACGTGCCTGGAACACCTCCCTAGGGAGGCGCCCAGGGGGCATCCTTACCAGATGCCCGAACCACCTCAACTGGCTCCTTTCGACGCAAAGGAGCAGCGGCTCTACTCCGAGCTCCTCACGGATGACTGAGCTTCTCACCCTATCTCTAAGGGAGACGCCAGCCACCCTCCTGAGGAAACCCATTTCGCCGCTTGTACCCTGGATCTCGTTCTTTCGGTCATGACCCAGCCTTCATGACCATAGGTGAGGGTAGGAACGAAAACTGACCGGTAGATCGAGAGCTTTGCCTTCTGGCTCAGCTCTTTTTCGTCCACAACGGTGCGATAGATTGAATGCAATACCGCACCCGCTGCGCCCGATTCTCCGACCAATCTCCCGCTCCATTGTCCCCTCACTCGCGAACAAAACCCCAAGGTACTTGAACTCCTTCACTTGGGGTAAGGACTCATTCCCCTACCTGGAGAAGGCATTCCATCGGTTTCCTGCTGAGAACCATGGCCTCCGATTTAGAGGTGCTGATCCTCATCCCAACCGCTTGACACTCGGTTGCGAACCGATCCAGTGAGTGCTGAAGGTCGCAGGCCGATGATGCCATCAGGACCACATCATCTGCAAAGAGCAGCGATGAGATCCCCAGCCCACCAAACTGCAACCCCTCCCCACCCCGACCACGCCTCGATATCCTGTCCATAAATATTACAAACAGGATTGGTGACAAAGCGCAGCCCTGGCGGAGGCCAACCCTCACCTGAAACGAGTCCGACTTACTACCGAGAACCCGGACACAGCTCTCACTTTGGTCATACAGAGATTGGATGGCCCTGAGTAGAGACCCCTCACCCCATACTCCCGCAGCACCTCCCACAGTATCTCCCGGGGACCCGGTCATACGCCTTCTCCAAATCCACAAAACACATGTAGACCGGTTGGGCATACTCCCAGGCTCCCTCCAGGATCCTTGCGAGAGTGAAGAGCTGGTCCGTTGTTCCACGACCAGGACGGAATCCGCATTGTTCCTCCTCAACCCGAGGTTCGACTATCGGCCGAACCCTCCTTTCCAGCACCTTGGAGTAGACTTTACCAGGGAGGCTGAGAAGTGTGATACCCCTATAATTGGCACACACCCTCTGGTCCCCTTTTTAAAAAGAGGAACCACCACCCCAGTCTGCCACTCCTTTGGCACCGTCCCAGACTTCCACGCAATGTTGAAGAGGCGTGTCAACCAGGACAACCCTCCACACCCAGAGCCTTGAGCATTTCTGGACGGATCTCATCAATCCCCGGGCTTTGCCACTGTGTAGTTGTTTGACTACATCAGTGACTTCCGCCTGGGAAATCGACGACAATCCCCCGTTATCCTCCAGCTCTGCCTCTAACATAGAGGGCGATTAGTCGGATTCAGGAGTTCCTCAAAGTGCTCCCTCCACCGCCCTATTACCTCCTCAGTGGAGGTCAACAGTGTCCCATCCTTACTGTACACAGCTTGGATGGTTCCCCCCCCCTCCTGAGGTGGCGAACAGTTTTCCAGAAACACTTTGGTGCCGACCGAAAGTCCTTCTCCATGTCTTCTCCAAACTTCTCCCACACCCGCTGCTTTGCCTCTTTCACGGCAGAGGCTGCAGCCCTTCGGGCCCTTCGGTACCCTGCAACTGCCTCCGGAGTCCTCCGAGATAACATATCCCGGAAGGACTCCTTCTTCAGTCGGACGGCTTCCCTGACCACTGGTGTCCACCACGGTGTTCGTGGGTTACCGCCCCTTGAGGCACCTAAGATCCTAAGACCACAGCTCCTCGCCGCAGCTTCAGCAATGGAAACTTTGAACATTGTCCACTCGGGTTCAATGCCCCCAGCCTCCACAGGGATGCACGAAAAGCTCCGCCGGAGGTGTGAGTTGAAAGTCTGTCGGACAGGGGCCTCCTCCAGACGTTCCCAATTTACCCGCACTACACGTTTGGGCTTACCAGGTCTGTCCAGAGTCTTCCCCACCCCTGACCCAACTCACCACCAGATGGTGATCGGTTGACAGCTCTGCCCCTCTCTTCACCCGAGTGTCCAAAACATACGGCCTCAGATCAGATGAAACAATTATGAAATCGATCATTGACCTTCGGCCTAGGGTGCTCTGGTACCAGGTACACTTATGAGCATCCCTATGTTCGAACATGGTGTTCGTTATAGACAATCCATGACTAGCACAGAAGTCCAACAACAAACAACCACTCTGGTTTAGATCAGGGAGGCCGTTCCTCCCAATCACGCCTCCAGGTGTCTCCATCATTGCCCACGTGTGCGTTGAAGTCCCCCAGCATAACAATGGAGTCCCCCACTGGAGCCCCATGCAGGACTCCAGTCAAGGTCTCCAAGAAGGCCGAATACTCCGAACTCCTGTTTGGTGCATATGCACAAACAACAGTCAGAGTTTTCCCCCACAACCCGCAGGCGTAGGGAGGCGACCCTCTCGTCCACCGGGTAAACTCCAACACAGCGGCGCCAGCCGGGGCTTGTGAGTATCCCCACACCCGCCCGGGCGCCTCACACCCTGGGCAACTCCGGAGAAGAAAAGAGTCCAACCCCTATCCAGGAGTATGGTTCCAGAACCGAGACTGTGCGTAGAGGTAAGCCCCACCAGATCTAACCGGTAGCGCTCCACCTCCCGCACCAGTTCCGGCTCCTTCCCCACAGAGAGGTGACGTTCCACGCCCCCAGAGCCAGCGTCTGCCGCCCGGGTCTGGTCCGCCGAGGCCCCTGACCTTCACTGCCACCCATGTGGCATCGCACCCGACCCCAACGGTTCCTCCCACAGGTGGTGGGCCCATGGGCTGGAGAGATGGGAGCCACGTAGCTTGTTCGGGCTGTGCCCGCCGGGCTCCGTGGCAAACCCGCCACCAGGCGCTGGCCGACGAGCCCGCCCGCCTGGGCCTGGCTCCAGACGGGGCCCCGGCTTCCTCCGGCAGGGTCACTCCATCTCTACCTTGCTTCTTCATTGGGGTTTTTGAACCATTCTTTGTCTGGCCCCTCACCTGAGACCACTTTGCCTTGGGAGACCCTACCAGGAGCACAAAGCTCCAGACAACACAGCCCTCAGGTTCACAGAGACACACAAACCTCTCCACCACGATAAGGTGATGGTTCACGGAGAAGCCATTTTAGGTTAAACTGCATAATACTGGTTTATTAGGGAGAGTTCATTCAATCCATTCCAACCTGCATTTAAGTGTTTTCAGAGCTTTAATTAATCTTTGTTAAGATAATTTTCTTAGCTTTTATTTGAACTCTTAAGTGTAATTTAATGGCCATGTAATACATACATGAGGACACTGGACAAACTTCCGGTTTTTGTTTAATTTTCTCTGAGATACTGTAAAAACCCCAATGATTCACGGCAGGTATGAGTGGATCATTTAATTTGATAAGTAGATGTTTTCAGTAATTAAAGTTAAGGTCTCTTCATTTGCTTTTTGCTGCTTACCAGATAAACATTCGGTTATAAATACTGTCTTTCTTTCCAAACAGTTGCAATGCCCAAAACGTGTTCAAGTGATAGATTGACTAACTGGTTGTTAGACTGTTCCAGTATTTGAATGGTCACACGTTTAATCCCCCCCCCCCAAGAGACAGTATGTGCATCAACAGGCATGTGCCCCGTCCAAGTGTCCTTGAACAAAGACACTGAACCTATACCTCCTTGCTGATAAATATAAATCACTCTTGAAGAGGACAACAGCTACAGAAAATGCCTAAAATAAGAATGCAGCAAGGAATGCTAACAATGCTGAGTTGCCTATTTTAGGGTAGCTGAAGAGAACAAATGCTAACACTCATTTCTAGAAGTGCTTTGCACAGAAAGTAACATGCACAAATTCAAAGATTCAGTTGTAAGATGCTTCTTCATGTATAGATGTATGGGTGTGCGTTATCATGATATATTATACGATTCAGAATAGAAGATAAAAATCACGATTCTTTTCCCTAATATTATTAACACCATGGTAGCTGTGCCTTTTTAATGTCTTTAGTTTTGTTGGGCCATTGTGGGAAATGTTGCAAATCAATGAGCGAGTCCGCTTTATGGCATTATGTCTTTATGATTTTTGCATCATTGTGATGAAACACTTTGATTTGTTCGTTTTTGTTTGATTTAAATCACTGGATTAGCCAAAACAAGAGATTCCTATGCGATTTTTTTTTTTTTTTTTTTTTTTTTATCCATAAACTGTTTTCTCAAAGGTGCCGTAGGTAGGATTGCAAAGATCCAGTACTTAGCTAAAAAATGTGAACATCGACAACTTCTGAGTCCCTCCCCCCACAAGGGAGAATGAATGTGTGTGCATGAGCAGTGATTGACACGCAGTTAGACACCCCCCTGGCCCTGATTGGTGCATCTGAACAGGGAGCTGTGGATTTTTGCAAATCACACTACAGGCTGTAGGTGGTGCCAGAGGAGCCGGATTGTTTTTAAATGACCTGCTTTATGTAGTTCTACTGGAACATAGGGTCAGTTTCAGCAAATATGACAGAAAGTTAGTTTTATAAGGCTTACTTACTGCACCTTAAGGTTTTTTTTGTTTTTTTTTCTAAAAAAATGTGCTTAGCATGGTATATCTATATTGTGAAAATAATACATATACGGGAATAGAGGATTTAATTCATATTCCCTAGTCTACATTGTAGCTTTTTTTTTTTTTTTTTTTTTTTTTTTTTTTTTTTTGGTTCCCAGGCCACGTGTCAGGAAGCTGTCTCCTGTCTACTTTCTCTACAGAGAACATGTATTTAGCAACATGCATGCCTAAATACATACATACATAAACCTAAGAAACAAAAAAAATAGACTAGTAATTTTAGTTATAGTTAATAGTATTGGTCAAAGAAAACATCTACATTTACAGTACCTATTTATTATATTATTATATTTTACACACACATATATATTCTGTATTTATGTTCTTGACTGCAGTACTTTGTTTATTCACTTTTTAATTTGTAAGCACCTAAGATACCAAGGCAAATTCCTTGCAAGTAATAATTCTCATTCTGAAAACATAACCAAGCAGGTTGAAATATATACACACACACACACACACACACACACACACACACACACACACACACACACACACACACACACACACACACACACACACACACACACACACAGACACACACAGACAGACAGGATGACTTACCGGCAAGTACACCGAGAATCCATGCCAGAAAGATCTGGACCTTAGAGAGGTTCATTTCTCCACCAGACGTTTATGAAAACGGCCCTGAAATCTACAGCATCTACAGTTTTAATGTGTCGTTAACCAGTTAGCAGGTCGCAAGCTAACCACAAGCTAACTGACTACACACAGAAGCAGACATATGCACTAAAGCTGTAGCACTCACTTTGGAGTTAAAGTGAGTACTGGGAAGTGAACTCTGAGCTCTGGTTTCTCCACTCCACCTCCCCCACCCAACAACATCCCAACCTCTCAGCACACTTCAAGGCACAGGAGACAGCTGTGTGTGTGTGTGTGTGTGTGTGTGTGTGTGTGTGTGTGTGTGTGTGTGTGTGTGTGTTGAATATACACAAATCAACACTGTCATCATTTCTCATACATGTAGAAGTTTTTCTTATGGTAACCACTCCAGTATAGCATCTTATATCGGTGAGACGGAGAAGTAGAGGGCATGACGACAGACAACGCAGGGGTACGAGTAAAGACAGACAGATGGACAGTTTAGGGGACAGGACAGAAACGGGGAGGCAGACAGGAGGACAGCTGAGAGCTGTCACTGATGGAATGAGAAGCATGTCCACACATGCTACTTCCAGAAAATACACACAGGCACACTGTACCCACCATCCTGCCAGCATGCATGCCATGACAGGAAACTCACCTGTGTGTGTGTGTGTGTGTGTGTGTGTGTGTGTGTGTGTGTGTGTGTGTGTGTGTGTGTGTGTGTGTGTGTGTGTGTGTGTGTCAGACTGAACAACTGACCAGTTCCACATCTCACAAAGACAAAAAAGGTTTGAAGTTTCACTGCGTCTTAGGGTGCCGTTTTATGCCAAGAGCTCTGACAGACTGTTTCATGTGGACACACTGCAGCAATGGGCAGTTTAAGAAACAATGTGTTTTGAACATCAAAGCATGTAAACCTACTCTAGGAGACCCCAATAGTACGAATATGATGCTGAAAAGGAGTAAATAGGGGCTCTTTAAAAGTTAAAGTCTAGAGATTAATAGGCCTAGTGGATTTGTTGTTTGGTCCAATCGGAGATCCTGAATTGAATTCAGCAAGCTAAATAAGTTTAATTTCCTTCAAAATCAATGGAATAAGAATTTGTTCTTTTAATTTCGAATTTTATTTTGTCAATAATAACAAACTACAAACTACACATCGTAAGTGGCTCAAGCATTTCAAGTGGGAGCAGTATACTCTTAAATTCTAGCTGTATTTGCCTCTTTCTGCAGAGGTACAATATTGTATGCCGATAGTCTTCAAATTTTAAAATTTTTGTGCAAAACAATCCGAGGATTTAGATGTTCCCCTGGGATACAGTTGTAGTGCTGTGCCAAAGGAAAATGCAATTAACAGTGGAAACAGACACTCTTAAATTATTAAATCTAAACATAAATTCCTTAACAAAAGATACAAACATAGAGTTTACTTGAAGCAAAAAAGGTGGGCAAACCACAACCAATCACAACACTGTAATGTGTATCATGGGCAATGAACTTCAACTCAAGTAACCTGCCATGCTGCCAGCCTGCTGTACTGCTAAATAAAACCGTATAACCTCTCCTTCCTAATGCTTTGACTTCATGACAATAGTGTTCCATGATAAACTCTTTGTGGGAAATGTTTTTATTTTTTTTTTATATAACTGCATTAAACTGAACATACTGTGGTTCTGACTTAGGAATCTGGTCCCTCTGCTGGTCATACAAACTGCACATTTTATGCCAATGTCTAGCTCATATTTTCCTTGCTAGCTGTTGAGACTATTGCAGCTCTTACCAATGTGTCGCTTGTTCTTTATTAGGTTTCGCCTAGGACAATTAGGGTCATTTTATGATGTGGTTAGTTTGTAGTAAGTCACTATTTGACAATTCAAAACTTCAAAGATTCAACTGCTGTTAGTGTCAACACTAGATGGCATTACAAGACTGAGAAACCATGGCACAGGGCTTGATGACATTATAGCCTACACTGGGATGTCTATGCAAATATAATTGTGTGTGTGTGTGCTCAGTCTGTTTGACTGTTTTTCCGTCTGTCTGGCACTCTAAGGTATGCTTCTCCACTCTGCCAGTCTGTACATGACTCCAATTGGGTTTTCTTTCTCACTGTTCTAATCATCCTCTCTGTTTCTGTTCAGGACACACACACACACACACACACACTACATTTTCACCCCACGTAGAGGGAAGAAAGGGGAGAAAAATCCTCTTTCTTCCCTCTATGTGGGGTGAAAATCAAGACTGGATTTGAAGGGGATATGAAAGAGCACTTTGAGATGAGTAATGTAAGCCACCTGTCAGTGTCTTAAAGACACCTCATATCTCAAAATTTAATGGCATGCAGGAAATTCATCACTTCCATTCCTATTATGGCCAAAAACCATTACCCAAAGTTCATGTGTATATCTACAATATATTGAAGATAATCCAGTTCACCGGGGTCCTGTCAATCACACTCTTGCATTAATAAATACCCTTTTAAAATTTTCAATTTCTTAGATTAGTCTAGTCAGTTTCTTTACAGTGAGTGTCACCTCTTTGATTTGGCAGATATCTCATTTTAGAATGCAACTTAATTTCCTTGTTGATGAAAATGTTATTGAGTCAAAGAAGAGAGTGCTCTGCAGAAGGCTGACAACAAACAGGTTACAACAATTTATGCAGTCAGAAATTGTTTTTTATTTACTGCAGGGACAGTTCAGAGGTTAGATTTGTGTGTTTGTTCTAAACTACTAATCCTACTTGCAAATGAACAGCCACAATTTAATATGTGACTTGAGGCTTATTGAAGCATATTAGAGAATCAGACACAGACATGGTGCTTTAATTGGCAAAGACAAGGTTTTAAGTTTAAGTTTTACCATTAGTGTATAACAAGGGTAGGGATGTAACGATTACCGGTGTAATGGTAAACCAGGGTCAAAAATGTTGTGATATGTGATAATTACCGTTTTCATTTAAAATATCATTACTATCACGGTGGATTACCACGGTGTGGAAACCGCGTTATTATAAATCTTCCTGAATCTCAAAGTCAGACATGTCTGGTTCAAGTTCTTACCGGACACTCTACAGCGGGCCAGTGTTTCAATAGTTTTTACAAGCCTATTGCCTATATTTTTTGTAATCTAATAAACACTGTTGCACATTTTGAAACTATTTCAGCTTGGGTAGGCCTATCAGTGCTTTCTGAACATATTGAACACACTTTTTAAAAAATACAGCGATAATACTGAAAACCGTGATAATTTGGTTACTATAACCGTGAGGTTAAATTTTCATAAATTCACTTTTCCTGTTAGAGAAAGTTGTCAGGCAGAATGTAGTCTGTGGGTCAGAGCAAAGCTGTATATGAGGACTGAAAACAGGTACTGTTACCAGATTATAAGGCAACTGGCATCATTGTTTTTGGCTAGCTATAAAAGGATATGCTTGGACAAGTAAGTTCTCCTGCTGCTACTTTTCCCCTACTTGTTGTTGCACTGCTGTGTTTTCACACTGTACAAAAATGAGTTATTTTGCTGTACTGTATACAATTTTATTGTGATAATTACATTCCACAATCATGTTCATTGGCTTTGAGAGGAGCAGAATATAAAGTAAAGAGGGCTAGATCACGGGTTTTCCAATTTGGTGAATGTGAGCCTCCTCTTAGAGTAGGTAAGGACAGCCGAGCCCCCCCTTCCCCAAAATCCCATCTGCCTGCCCTAACCCACACACGCCTCTGCAGTAAATGCCATCTTTTGTGTGGCCTGGCAACCCAAAAAAATTAAACCCTTCATTTCATGCATTCTGGTGAATTTTTATGCACCTATTTCTACCTTTTTCTGAATGAATATGCTGGGAATATTTTTATGTAAAGGGAAACGGATTACAATCCAAATATGAAAACATAATGGAATATATTGCAGTAAGGCTCTCAGGCATTCTGTATTGCTTTCAACTATTTATTCTCTTGTAGATCGACTTTTATAATTATACCTGAGTCAGCACACATGTAGCTTAGGCATAATTTACCACTCACTCCTCTTTTGCATCTTTTGTTGGGGAAGTAACCTCCGTAAATGTTCATATGACAATTATTCACCTCAATGATACATTAATTCATTTTAATTTATTAATAAATCCCTGGACTGTAATATTTCGGATGTTTGAGCAAGATTTCTGCTCATGTCCAAAACTTTGTGCACATTCAAAATATAACTCATCCCATCTGTGTTCCCTAAGGTTTGGAGGAGTTGTGATATTTTGTGAAAAATAAAGAGAATAAAGTCACTATATTTCAGAAAATAATCTACCTGCACCATAGTCCGCTGTGCAGTACGTGATTGCTCTGCTGATACGGTAGATCTCAGACCTGACAGACACAGAGCCCCGTTTGGGTCTCTGGTCTCTGAATGAGACAAAGTTTAGGGAAGTGGCTGTACGCTGCTCTTCATTGGAGGTGGAAAAACGAAACTACGGCAGAAATACACGGAGCACAAACGCGACACATCTGCCGCAGCATGTCGACAGCAGAGCGCATCCATAAACCTGAAGCTGCACAGATGATGACAGCTGTGGTCTTCACCCTCAAGTATCAGAGGAAGTCTGAGTTGCTAAACAGAAATTAAATGTTATGGAACCGCTAACTAACAGCAAAAATGCGAGGGGAAAAAAAGAATCCCTCTGCATAGCTGAGCTCTAGCTGCAACATAATTGCTCAAAGGGTTGAGGTTGGAACCATTATGAAGTTGGTCGTACCCGGTACAATGTTAGGTGAGACAGTGAACAAATGGACTTTGTTGGACAGGTGTTCTATATTTCTGACTCCCCAGCATGGTGATATTGCAACCCAGTTTGAAAGGAGGAGACCGACAGGAAGAGAGCTTTTTCTTTGAACAGACAGCACCATCTAGTGAGCTCAGAAAGTAAAGACACTGGTTCGCAAAGCTTCATTTGACCATCACTAGCCGTCACACACACACACACACACACACACACACACACACACACACACACACACACACACAGTGTCACACACACACACAGTGTCACACACACACACACAGTGTCACACACACACACACACAGTCACACACACACACAGTCTCACACACACACAGTCTCACACACACACACACACACACACACACACACACACACAGTCTCACACACACACACACACACACACACACACACACACACACACACACACACACACACACACACACACAGCGCAGCAGGCAGAGGCGGGTGAGAGAGAGATACCCGTTTCTCTTCGGGAGACTTGTTTAAATTATGACAAATAGGCTATATACATTAGATTTAGTATTTAGTTCATACTTTTTTTGGTGTATTTGTTTTAAGATTTTAACGCTATAAAGACCGTTGCCATGCTTGCATCACTCCCTTACCCCTCCTATAGTCCCTATGGCCACTTGGCCAGTGCGAATGCTCTCCTGTTTTAAAACAAAGTGTTTAAAGGACAGCAATTCAAACACAAATGTCCCCTTGAACAGGCCCCCAGGTAAGAGATGATTACTAAGTACAAGTCCCCAAATGATAAGAGTCCTAGTATATTTTAATTAGCCTGGATTCTTGGTTGAGACGCTATATTTACTTGCAATAAACCCTCGTAATGGTGTTTTTAATTTACCTACATTTACTAGATTTTGGTCCCTGATGGACACAAGGTAATATGACTAGGTCCCAAGAAACACGGCGACATTTAGCCTTTGGTGACATTAAGTTTGTTTTGTTTGTTTAGGTTCTAACGAATGTAAGCAGTACATGTAAAGAAAAGTGCTTTTTTTGGAAGGTTTTGTTTCTGCGCAGTGGGCTCTGCAGAAATAAATCAAATTTGACTTTTTTTTTATTATTTTTAAGTTCGGTTTATTGGTATTTAACAGACGTTGCACAACAAAAACAGATCCCCACCCGACCCACAACCAACGCACCCTAACATCCTCTTGTGGTTACAAAAAGGGGAAAAATAATTTTAAACCATTAAACAAATGGACAAACATTATACAGTACACCTTATCCAAAAAAGAGAACTACACCTAAAGTCATCATCCTGTCACAGATGGAGAAGACCGTACTAAACCAGCAATGTCACCTATTTTCTAAGATTGGTCATCCCAGTCTTTTATATCCTATCAAAGTAACGTAAAAAAGGACCACATACCTCATAAAACTTGGACTTTCTTAAATTGGACTCTTCAAATGGGATTGTCTTGCCTGCACTCTGTTTGACAGTTGACTGCCTCTGGTGTTTTCACAAGTTCATACCTGTGTAGTAAGGAGGTGTAGCGTGTTCCCCACCCAACATGTAGCATGTTGTATAGCAATATGTCGGGTGGGGGGGTGAGGGTGTAATGACTTGCAATAAGAGACCCTTCTTCATTCATATAAATGGGGTACATGTTTTAGACAGTTTATAAATAGGAGGTGAGAGAATTAGAAAAAAATAGACTTAGAAATTCACTTACATGTGTTTACCACTGGGAACTCGTTGCATTAGATGAGTCTTGCAGTCACACAGCATAATTCACAGTAACACCTAATATGCGAGCAAGCAATGTTATGTCAGAAAGAGAACTGATAACAGCGTCCCAGGCCTGCATAGTAGATGCTCGCGCTCTATGTATAACAGCCAATGACCTTTCCAAAAGAGCAATGTCTCTAAAATGATTTAGCCATTCTTTTGCCGAAGGGATGTCCGGGGAAAACCATGAGTGTATTATGGTCGTCTTAGCGGTCAATCCTGCAAATATAACTTTCCTCTGGGCCAATCTGGTATTGCTACTAAGAACGGAGTTGTCATTGAATAGAAGTAGGGGGGATTGGGGTGCATAGAAATGGGAAATCCTAAGATATTTTCAAGGCACCATTTCACCTTAGACCAGAGGCCAGACACTGAGGGACATTCCCAAAAAACATGGTGTGTGCCAACATTGTTCTGATCATTTTAATTTTCACGTTAATTTGTTATCGATTACACTAATGCTGGTTGTGTAGTGTGAGTCTTGAAGCAATTAAATTCATTTCACAGTGTGGCAGCAATTAAATATTTTACCACTCGGGGGCAATATTTGACTCCATACTCAGTTACCTGGCTGCGAGTTTCTGTTTTGATTTCAAAAGTAATCATGATCAGGACACGGCGAAGTGTGGCGTGGGACCATTTAGATTGATTTTCATTTTTTTAAACAACTTAGTTCACTGCAAACACTGAGATGCTGTGTAAAAGTACAACACGGCCACGACTCAAATGATGTAGCCTACCACTAAACAAATTGCATCCGATCCTGGTTAATATTGGAGCCGCGGTGCATCCTGCTCTGTCTCAACCTAGCATAAACTCGGCGTTAGCACGGAGGAGCTGCGATGCACAACGAGCAGAGAAAATTACCAAAGGGATCTGCAAGTTCATTGAGATGGATATTGGAACCAGCCTATCACATTTCGTCACGACGTACCATCACCAGACTGGTAGAAACTCACTACGAAGAACGGAATAAGGTTCCCTGGGCTGGCCAAGTTAGCGCAACGTGGCTGTTTTGGGCAGCTGGACCGACGGTCACCAGGTAGCGGTCGCATCTGACCCCAGATCATGTCAACATGCTTATCTTTCTCAACACACATCAGTAGACTGGTGCAGAAGTTGTATGTGAGTTAGCCTACTGGTTATTTTTTATTAGGCTTTGTCCCATGCCTTGGATAGTTTTGAGGTACATTTTGACAAAACCTGTCAGATCTAAGTATTATGTTTTTGATTAAGTTATTATTTAATGATTCCTTTTTATTTATTATTTTGGAACAAACGAGGGTCTCTGTTTAAGAACGCTTGCTCACAGCTGCAGGTTCTGCTGCTTCAGAGCACCGCACCGCATATATCTATAATCTATATCTATAATCTATATCCTCCAGTTTAACTGCCACAAATTGTTCTTCTTGTAATTAAGATCTCATTGAGGAAAAACACGCTGTATTTTTGGATTAGGGCTGGAGTTTTTGGCCCGTGCAGGGCTCTACCCAACGGTTGAGAACCACTGCTTTAAGAGAATTTAAGAGCAATGGCCCAACGATGTCCCACAGTTCCAAAAACAACTCTGGAGGCAGCCCGTCAAGGCCAGGCGATTTCCCTTTTTGCATCGAGCTCAATGCCTCTTGAAGTTCTAAAAGAGTAAATGGTGTTTCAAGGGACTCTGCATTGTCAGTGATGATAATTTAAGTTCTGACAGATACAATTTAAGGGCAGCCAAGTCAAGAGCAGGGTCCGCTGTATAGAGACGAGAATAAAATTCTGCAAAAGTATTACTTATTTCACCTGGGTCATAGGTGACTGGTCCAGATGATGTTTGGATTGCACCAATAGTGGAAAAGGATTCATTTTGTTTTAAACTGGCAGCTAAAAGCTTTCATTGATCTTTCGCTCTGATCATATGTGAGTCTCGTATGATGAATTATAAACTCAGCTTTAGCCTTGAGCAAATTATTCAGTTCAAGTTTCAGGGTCGAGAGAGCTGAACGGTTTTGTTCAGAAAACTGCCGTTTTAGGTCAGATTCCAAAGTTCGCATCTCATCTTCTAATTGCGTAACCCTGCGCCTCCTGGTCACCTTCAAATGGGAGGAAAATGACAAGGCCTCTCCCCTTTTATAAAGCACTTAGTTGTTTCCCAAAGTATTTGGGGTGAGGCTGCTGTCTCTGAATTAATTTCTAAAAATACTTTAAGATTATTTCTGCATTCTGTAGTAATGTTGTATTGAAACGCCACCTGTAGGTCGGTAGGAACTTAAAGTTATATAACACAGGGGCATGATCAGATATCACAATAGGGAGGATATCCGTGGAATCGATACAATGATTCAGGGAAGAGGAAATTAACATTTAATCAAATCTTGAGTATGTCTTGAGTCTGGCCGAGAAAGTATAATTCTTAACTAAAGGGTTCCTTAAGTGCCATGGATCAATAATATTAAGCTCAGAAATAAAGGTGTTGATCCCACGAGGGAATTCCTGGCTTGAACTTGCATTTACAGATTTGTCTAAATTTGTATCACACATCTGGTTAAAGTCACCCCCGACTATAAGCTGATGACCTGGAAAGTCTAAGAGTATTAGAAATTGTGCTTAAGAAATTTGGATCATGGATGTTTGGGCCATATATCGATGCAAGACAAATTTTTGTACTGTTAATTATAACACAGACGCAAGTCAGTCTACCAATCATCACTGCCCGATTTTTCCAGTTTTTTCAGAGTTTTTTAACTTCCTACTGAATAAAATAGCCACTCCCTTTGTCCTATTTGTCGCAGAAGAAACTCTATTCTGAAACCTATGAATATCAGTTGTTTTCAAATGTGTTTCTTGGATCAGGGCAGTGGAGATCTCTTTACGTTTAAGGAATTCTAGGCATTTGGTGCGTTGTACTGAAGAGTTTATGCTCCATACATTCCACAACATTACATTAATGGAGTTATTCATATTAAAGTTTGTGAATGTATTATCGTACTTTTGAGACGGAGCTCAGAACTACACGCACATCACGCTTGGACAGCCACCGGAAGTCTCAGCAGGCAGCTGTTTATAGCAAACAAGCTCTGATGAACCAGCGGACTAGTGCAAAATGAGCGACTAGCTGCAGAAGCTCAAACATCTAGCAGCCATAAGTGCCAAATATGTTTCTCTGGAGGTAGTGGATTCCATGACCTACATTTTATCAAGTAGACAGACATAGAAGTCCAACAGGATTATGGGGATAGTGTAGGATAATTGTCTGCTGGTTGTGTAAATAGTTTGAGAATGTTTTTGCCGATTTGTTTTTATTTTTTATGGCAGTAACACATCAGAGGTGTGTAGTTTTTTTACTTGTGTTCTCCAAATGACAAAAAAAAAATCAATAATACAGCCTTAGAAACACAAACTAATTATATCCTGTATCTGTTTTAGATTATGTACATTCCAATTTACTTGACAAAGAATGGGAACTTCATTTCTTGCGAAGTATATGATCTATACCAGGTGTAAAACTAACCTTAACCTTAAAACTTATGTGCCATAATGAGTCCTGTGGGGTGAAAATAAATATTGAGTTTGATTCTCTACATGACAAGTGCATTAAGAATTTGAATGTGCCTGGGACCGAGAGAAAGTGACTGCATTTATTTAGTTTGGATGCAATATACTTTGGCATTAAAACACAGTTAATGAGTTCATCAAAACTTCTGTTGATCTGCTCTTTTACCTTCATCTGTGTTTAAAATTCAAAGCAACAAAATGTTCAATCTGCCAGTGTGCTTAAAATTGACATATGTATACGTATAAAACTAAATTACCTCGATTTCTAAACTATCCCTTTCTCGCATTTACAATCACACACACACACACACACACACACACACACACACACACACTTTAATGATCACACACACAGATGCACACACATCCCAGCATGACATATAACACACATATTTGAATTAACACATGTGCTCTATAAATAAACTTGACCTTGACCAAATGTATATCATAGATGGATGTTAAAAATGATTGCATGATCTCTCTCTCTCTCTCACTCACACACACACACACACACACACACACACACACACACACACACACACACACACACATACATATTTTCACACCTTAATGATCACACACACAGATGCACACACATCCCAGCATGACATATAACACACATATTTGAATTAACACATCAAACGTATATCACAGATGGATTTTAAAAATGATTGCATGATCTCTCTCTCTCACACACACACACACACACACACACACACACACACACACACACACACACACACACACACACACACACACACACACACACACACAGAGAGAGTAGGTATGGTTCATATACCAGCAGTCCCCTGGGGATGGGGTATATTGTCTGTGTGACTGTGATTATCAGTGCTGCCTGATGCGAATGATTTGACAGAGGAGGACAAATCAATCTTTGCCCTCCTCTAAGAGAAGATCATACAACTGGAAACAGCCACAGTTTTCCATCAGACATCTAACAGTAGCTGCTAAAGGAAAGACTATTCCGAAGTGGAAGTTCAGAAGTTGATTTTACTCTCAACTTCATAGCACAGCTGTCTATCTACAGATAGTGTAGCCCTGTCTGTCCAGTTTGTGGCCCAGCTGTGCTTTTCACACCATCCTCCCTGCTCTGCTGCAGTACAAGCTGTCCCAGCTGCAAGTGCCCGACTCCACCTGCAGGGGGATTACATACTTCTCTCTGCTTTGAAGGTGATTGACTACAATCTGCCGTCTCTCCAGGACCCCAAGGCAGGAAAGCTTGTGGCCGACCCTTCTCTATCTGGACACAAATATTTAAAAAAACTCCCCTCTGGCAGGAGGCTACGTTTCATCAGGACCAAAACCTCACGCCACAAACGTTTTAAACCCAACTGCAGCTGGCTTCATCAACAAAGTTGCACATCTTAGGCTATTATCCCTGTGCATTGCACAAATTCTATTTACTGTGAACTTTTGCACATACCCTGATCAATATTTTTCTTTTTTTCTTTTCAAACCGTTATTTTGTACGTATATAGTACATTTAGTATTTTAAAATTTGATTTGTTATTGTAATATTTCTATTCTAGATTTGTTTTTTACTGTTGAAGTACTTTGCTTTTATTTGTATTACATCTTATTATGTTTATTGCACCAATCACCAAGGCAAATTCCTTGTAATTGAAAACCTTCTTGGCAATAAACCTTACTCTGATTATTGTTTTTTTGTCCTGGCCTTGGTATCCCCTCTGTTTTTTCAGAGGCATTAACATGCCGTCAAAGGAGGAGATGGGAGGTAGAGGACAAGAAGAGAAACGTACTGTTCTCATGCCATATACGAGTCATTTTATTCTGCAATTATTTAAACGGGCGCTATGCAGTTTTGGCCATTTCTTTGCTGTTTTCTCGCTTTTTGCTCACAGGTTTCTCTACAGAGCTCCCCCTACAGCTTTGGAATAGATCTTTGGCAGCTCCTAAGTTTACTTGTGTGTCTGACTCCTCGCTCGGTCAGTCTGCCGTTTCTTCTTTCTTTGTTCCTCGGACAATGCTTTCCTAGCTTTCTGCTTCTTTTTTTGCCGGCTCAGCCATGACGATAGTGTGGAAAAACTCCTTTGCTACCTTGTTAGCCGGTTCCTGAATGGGCGTATGTGTGCAGTGCAGTGAAGCAATTTGTTGCATTGTGAAACCTGATATCACGCGATGCTTCCTGACGCTGAGGCCAGCGAAAGTTACAAGGGTGTTTGTTCCGCCCACAGGCGCTAGGGGGAAGTGAGACGACCACAGTTCAAAAGGCATATAACCATTCCCATGACTCCGAAGCTGGTCAGTTAAGGTAAGTTAAGCTAAAAAAACGGCCTAGTTCCCCTTAGCAGCAGCCACAGCACTGTACTGAAATAGCAAGGCTCTACACTCGCTTATAACATTGGTTGCCAGGCAGGCATGAGCTTTTGGTAGCCAAAACAAAAAAATATGTTTGCCATATTGAATCACCTTATACTTGTAGTAATGAAGATAATAATGAAAATAATGACAAAATGTACCTCAAATTTTTGTTTTTCGTTCAGGTATATCTGGTCTGGTACTTTGTCAGTTACATCAATTTGCACATTCAAATTTTCACCCCACAGTCACTATTGTCTCTAAAACAAACTATATTTTAGGCTGCACGTCCTGCAGCCTAAAATATGAATGATGTTTGTTGAGATATACTGTACATTTATTTGGATGAAAATTTGCCCAAAGAGGACAGACTTAACATCATCAATGGATTTATTTTGTCTAAGTGACCACCATCGATCAAACGAATTGCAACAGTTTGATGCCTGAGGGCATTTTTTGGTCTGACTTGTAAAGCTTCAGCAAAGTAATACCACTTATACTTCAGAATACGTATATAGAAAAGCACTCATCTGTCTCCTTCCACCCCGAATAAAAGGGAGCAGATGTGACAGGACAACAAAAGGTGGCAGACAAGGAGTGGCTGCAGAAAGATTTGCAAAAGAGTGGTGGAAAGAAAAAAGAGAGGACCGAAGAGAGTTGTTGTAGAAACCCTTTTGATGTTTGATATGGATGTATTGTGATGTTCCATGTTGTAAAAATCTCACCTAGACACAACATCTCCTTGGGGCTTCACATCTCTGCTCTCCTCTGTCAGTGTGTTGGTCTATTTCTGTTCATCTTCTTGTCGGTCTGTCTATTGTTTCTGGATAGTAAGATTTACAAAGTCAGAAATCTCAGCATGTGGCCAATGTAGCAAGTATTACCTGATTTATGGGCATTAATCGATAACCTTATCGAAGCATAGTCTTTTTCTGCCATACTAATACAGCTTTGTTGGCATGTCCTTGATTTACTAATTTCTGACTTTAGATGAAGTAGTGTACATATCAATATTTTATTATACCATATAAAAACCTGCCTGTTTTAGACTGTGTCACAAGGGGTACATAATGAATGTAAGGAGTAGTAAACCTAAATATGTAATTCACAGCTTGTTCTAAAACCAAGCTATAGAAAGTCAAACCCTGAGCTGGATCAGACATGAACAAGAGATATAACATGCAAAAATCATGGCTAGTATGTGTTGTACAAATGTGACTCAGATCTGGTCAAAGTGTTCAAAATAAATGCCCTTTAGATGTCTGTAGTGGTGTAGTAGTACAAAAAGTCATCTTGTGCCTTTGCTGAGACCTCTGGAGGCCAATGTAGGCCACCAACTGTAATGTTGGCCCTCCGTTAGTCTCATAGGCAACACAGGCAAACCGTATGACATATGCAGTCAGTTTGGCAAAACATGCTTCATCTTCTGTAAACAGCTGGAAGCTGTAGAGCTAAATACTGCGTAACCTTGAGGAGTTTGATGCCAATGTTATGTATCTCTTCTCCCCTGCAGTGAGCATAATTTAACGGATTCCCCCGGAGCACATTAGCTATGCGCGGCAGGTCAGTTAGTTTGACCCAAGCTGTCAGACTAGCAGCGTGTGGCAAAGAACCAGAGGAAAAACTCTGAGCAAAGACAACAAATGGCAGACAAGAGTGATCTTTTCATCTCGGCACAGAAAAAAATAAGAGCGAGGGAGAGAACAGAGAGAGAGCATGAAGAGAGGAATGAAAAAGAGACAATCGTATGATGAGCAAGTAAACAAACAAAAGATCCTTTAATCTCCTTTAAAAAAAGAGTACAGAGAAAGAGGGAAAAAAAAAAGACGAGTACTGACAAAACAGAGGGATGAAAACAACATTCGGACAGCGGCAGAAACCACGACATTGAAGACAACAGACAGACAAATTTCATCTGAGCCTCAAAAGGGGAAACAAGGGGAGATAAAACAGGACAACAAAGGAGTGACAGAACAGCTGAAGCTACACGAAACAGAAACAGTAAAACAACAAAGTTGTCTCATCTGTGATTCTCTTCTCTGTATTGGAGGTGCATATAGGAAAGACAGCTGACAAAGCTGGAAAAAGGAGGGAAGAAAAAGATGGAGGAAATGGAAGAGAGAAAACATTATGAGCATAGATAGGAAAATTCAGATGCATGTCCCAAATGCTTGATAAGAAAGCTGAATACATTTGTGTCCTTGTTTTGTGAAGGCTGTTAAATTGGCAAAACAAATCCAGCTTACCCAGAAGATGATGGTCAATCTGAGCATGATCGTGTTTATTTCTGATTCTGAATGCCTGAAAACCAAACTTTTGTGCAACGGTTATTTCATCTTAAAGCAACTTTTTTAATTTATTGTGTAAGACATACAGCTGCTTCTAGCTGTCATTTCCTTTTGTTGTGAGGAAGAAAGCAATCAAGCCCCAATCACGGTTACAACAGACTTACCCAAGTCAACCCTTGTAGTTTTACTGTAACGCCTTTTCCATCTGTTACCGTCGAATGATGTCCCAGCAGTAATAGTGTTCGCCCTCTGAAGTTCACTGAAGCAATCTCCAGAAAATCCCCATTTTTGTCATGGACTGTTTGGAAAATACCACCCAGTAGCTATAAGGGACAACCTGCCGTATTGTGTGAACTGAAATCCACATCAATCCTCTTCAAAGGCCAGTTGACATAATTTAAACATTATGATTATTATTATTATTATTATTATTATTATTATTATTATTATTATTATTATTATTGAGGAGTCAAAATAATTATGAAAAGCAAGAAGAATCAGTGAAAAAACAGGAACACAATATTGTTCTTCTAGCACAACACAGGTAGGGCAGATGGAAAATTCCTTCCATCATGATTGTCCAAAGACAGTATACTAATGGGAAAAAGGTGTGTACTGTGTCATTCCCTGCCACGAAATCTGAGGACCGCAACATAGAGCAATAGAGACTAGGACTGGGCGATATGGCCTAAAAAATATCCCAGATTTTTTCACAAAACTTAAAATCAATATCAGATGACAAACAACAAGTTTTAATTTTATTTTGTTTTGACTCGTGTACACACACACACACACACACACACACACACACACACACACACACACACACACACACACACACACACACACAGCCTACACCATGTATACAATTATGGTCATTCATGCCAATTTTGTGGCATTCTGAAAGTGACAATTATATAATTATGCTATATTAGGGCTGGGCAATATGGAGAAAATCAAATATCACGATATTGTTTACCAAATACCTCTATTGATACTGCAATGATATTGTAAAATATTTACACAATGAGATTTTTGATAAATAATCATCAGTAATGTGGATATAAAGACTAAGTGGGTAAAGGCAAATAATAGAACAGCTAGTACAGTCTGGTAAGTTCAGAAAATGACATCACTTTACTGTAATGCAGCCTTTAAAACCAGGAAAAGACAACACTTATGCCATATTACGATATCCAAAATCTAAGACGATATCTAGTCTCATAACATAATATTGATATATTGCCCAGCTCTATGCTATGTATATATTCCACAACAAAATGGATAGTGAGATAAAGCTGTTTTCACATACAGGTAATTCATTTCTTGTTCCTCGCTAAAAGTTCAAATCATTTTGACTTAAATTGTGCAACCTTGCCCCTATTTTCACCTGTTGCTGAGTAACGTACATTAACATCCCATGGTCTCGTGAATGTAGCATACCTGTAGCAAGCTCCTTTGTAGTAACTAGCGGTAAAAAAAACCTTGAAGAGGAGCTCCGTGCTACAGAGCAGCGATTGCTAGTCGTTTAAGCTGCCACAGACCTCCGTAACAGTCGGTCGCATCAGAGGCTTTTAGTAGATGTGTTGCGCCGCAACAGAGTTCCTCAACACCGCCTCTGGTGCCCCGCATGGTGCTCCGTCAGGTCAGGCTTTAGTTGGTGGTTCAGTTATCCGAGAATAGGTGACTGTCAGCCGGGTACAGAGCACCACAAGCTGCTGCTGTCATTTCGGCGGAGATTACGGTTAATTAAGTAATTAAACGACTAGTTAAGAAAAGAACTAATGTTAGTCCCTGTCACTGCCATGTTTGTGTATCTCTATGGCAAACGCGCAGGGGGATCCCTGAGCCCATTCGGAACTACGGGCGCCCAGAGGGGAGTGTCGGCGGATGTTAAGGAGAAAACCGATTTTCATTTAAACAAGTCGACGTTAAGTAAACATTCGCGTTAATCGATAAAATCGCCCAGCCCTAATAGACTTTTAGCATACTCGTTAATCTTTTCCCTAAGTAAAAGTATCAAAAGTAGAGTGTAAAAATAAAGTAATAGAAGTCCTGCATTCAATATCTACAAAACTACAAAAGAATTAGCATAAAAATGTACCAAAAGTAAAAGTACTCCTCACGCAGTATGGCCCATTTCAGAATATTATTTTACTTAACTTTAATTATAACTATTGATCCATAATCGTGTCGATCACTGTAATGTTGCAGGTGGTAAAGGTTGAGCTTATTTCAATTACGTACACTTAGGTACAGTATTTGCCTTCAAAATGTAGTGGAGTGAAAGTATAAAGTAGCATAAAATGGAAGCACTCAAGCAAATTACAAGTACATTTAAAATTGTACTTAAGTACACTAAGTAAGTAAATGTACTTAATTCTTCCACCACTGCAAAGCTTTTATGATCTTACTGCATATCTTTCTAATTATTGCTCTTCCAGCATGGTTGGTAGTTTTTAAGCTTCTTTAATTTCGGTCTCCTGGGCTCAGAAGTTAACCAATACATTCTAAATGTAATAAAGAGCCAGGGACAATGTGTTGTCTCTTTAAACTCAGGTTTGTTCCCCGTGGATGACTTCTGAATGCAAAAGGTTTGATGCTGTCACAAGGATGTCAGATCGTTAATAGCCTTCACCTTCCAAGGCTGAGAAACTGCCTGAATGGCATTGAGCTTCTCGGTACAGAGATTAAGAAGGAATAAACATGTTTGCTTAAAGCCTCTTATAAAGGTGCAATGGCTACGTGTTCCACACAAGTGTCTCATTAGGGTGGAGAGAATTTGAGCTACAGTGAAACTTCTTTCAAAGGTAGGATAAGTCTCCACCAGCATTAAGGCTGGTTTAAAGCAGCAAGAATTAAGAGTATTGAATACAACTTTTAATGTGGCACAGGCACAGTTATTCTGTGCTGAAAGCCTCTCTCCATATATGTTTCAGTGGTGAGTAAACCCATTAAGTGATAGATTGACATTCATTCCCTGTTTAAAAAAAAAAAAATGTCTACACCTCCATAATTTACCTGGAGCTGTATAATGAAGCTTACCCACTGCTGGTACCACCTCGGCTCGACCCGGCCGTGGTGCCCCGTCCTCAATTTTCCATTGCAGATTTAGTACCGCCTCATACGTGGCTGGTCGTCATAGCGCCGCCGCAGGAAACTGCCGTGACCTAACGCAACACACATACAGAACGTCAAAGGCGTGTTGTTTTTGATTCTCGGCATGAGGCTGTTGCCGCAGCCAGAAGACACATTTAGTTTCAAAAGAAGCTGGAGGCAGCAAAAACAAAACAAAACACAGCTGGCTAAATTATTTAAAAATGGCGGGTTTGTTCAGGACACCCCCGTCTGTCGCTAGCAGTGATGACGCAGTGACTAGTGACGATTCTCTCCGACCAATCGGTAGTCTTCAGGTTTTCACGTCACCTTTTGGTATCGCCTCAGCTCGCTTGGACCCTTGGAAAACAAAAAAGGTGAGTCGAGCGGGTGTAATGGAAAAACGCCATAAGACTTTCAGCCATTCGTCACTGATGGTTTTTCCTCTGCTCCACCTCTCTAGTCTCATAAATCTGTACCACCGTAATTGGCATCCTTTCAGTTGGAACTTTATTATGATCCTTTTTTTTTTGCATTTTCTCTTGGCCAAATATTACATAATTTTATTGTGACTTAAAACAGTTGTAATATAACACAAATCTGGTGAAAATCTGTTTGTTTCCTTTTGTCAGGTGACAGTTTTCTGAATAATTCCTCTCTTGGGAGGGGCAGCACACATTTAGATCAAAACTAGATTCAAACAACACCAGGGCTCCTTCCCGGCTGTTCTGTTATCTTTTTTTTTGCCCATCCTTTTATTTAATCTCATCTAATCTTTTGCTCTCTTCCGTATTTTTGCTATGTTACTCCTCTTTTCCTCTCACATTCTCTGTTTGCGTTCACTTCTCTCGGTCTCCCACGCTCCCTCTGTCTGTGCTCTAATCTAGCTGTCAGTCATCTTGTCATTGTGGTTCCAAAGTCTCATTTCCTGGGCAGGAATACATTAGCAGAGGGCAGCTCCGCTATTACCTGCCGAAATACCAGGCTGTCCCTGACAATTAGTTGGGAGACAAGGGACAGCGGGCTGCGGTGGACAAGGCCATCCTGACAACTGGAGCCCAGCCAGACACTCCCACAGAGGGCCGAGAGAGACGGGCTTTTCCACATACGTGCATTACGTCTCCTTTTCCCTGAGAATTATAAGGGAAAGTTGACCTCTTGATAGTGACCCCTGACTTTTGTTAACCGTATGACTCCTATATAGCATATCAGTATTTCCAAAAAGAAAAATATGTTATTGCATCCCATGACCGGAAAGTTCCCTTTCAGCCCCACTGACGGCAATGTCAGCTAGTTGATTATTAATCAGTCGGTTCATTTGACACTTTGGTTCAGGAGAGCTTCACACTTGCTGAGCAGATTGCACGGACATTAAGGAGAGATGTTCACAATCCTACATTGAAGATTACTAGTGATATAATGAATACCAAATGCAATATTTTACAGTATTTCGTAAGACAAAAGAAAAACATTGGTCCTTTTTATAACATTAAAAAGCACAAAATGTAAACCTTTATGGGGACAGGTTATGAGTGTGGGCTTATGACTGCAGGGTTGCTGGTTCAGTTCATCAGCAACATTACTGAAATCAATAATTCCAAAGCAGGGTTGTCATTTTTATTTGAAATCAGATTGTTGCAATCCCATTACATAAGTTGCTCCCCAACTTTTGATTTCCATTTTATCCCAGGCTTGTTCTGACAACATTGCCCGTAACCTTTTGATATCAATTATCTCAGAGCTATGTGTTGTTTGCTTGTTTTCTCTGGTGGGAGGTGAGATGTTTTTTTTTTTTTTTATTTATAAGCCCTTGAGGTTTTCTTTTATGTCACCTGCACAAATTAGTTTGTCAAGGTGTATTTCTTTTTTCCTCACTGTGTTTTTGCCATATTATGTTTCTTTATCTATATTCTTAAATTGTTTTGCCTTTTACATCTATCTTCTTTCTTAGACTTATTCTTTAAGGTCCCCTTTGAATAAGTTGCTTGTGGTACTTAAAGTAACCCTTATGGAACAGGGATCCGACCTAGAAAAGTTTTAACAATTTTAACGGCTGTATCAATTCCAGTATGTCTGTAACTGTAGTTGGGGACGTCCCATTCAGGCAGATGCTGTGTTTCATCTAAAGCAGCTTGGGCTACATTTTAAAGCGGCACTCCAGTTAGAAGTAAGACAGCTTGTGAAAACTGTTGTATAATATTGTCCGTAGATCTGAAGGGAGCTTTCAAAGTCTGAATAAAACGTCCCGTCTTTACTTTTAAAGATCAGGGAGACATGGATTTGACAGACAGCCTTCCATAGACAGTCACACTTTCAGATGCAATACTCTAGACTTGCGAAAATGAGATCTGCAGAGTAACAGCCAGATGCACGTGTGCTTTGACTTATTGAAGATGATGATGCTGTTTTGCAGTGTTGCCGTCCTTTAGTATCTGATTAACATTCTAAGCCAGCCTTGTCCTGTCAACATGTGACTGTTTGAAGCTGGATCAGACAAAGATAGCAGGCTGGACATCAGACCTTTGATCTGACGTGTGTGTGTGTGTGTGTGTGTGTGTGTGTGTGTGTGTGTGTGTGTGTGTGTGTGTGTGTGTGTGTGTGTGTGTGTGTGTGGAAGTGAGCTTGTGTGTTTTCTGCCGTGGCTATTCCACATTAAAGAGACACACTTGAGAGAGGAAAAGGACAGGTAGGAACTGGCCTTTTGATCCTAATTCTGTGTGGGTGTGTGTGTTCGTTCATTGAAACTGGAGCCTCTGGTCTTTTTAAGTGGCAGAAGTGCAAATGAGAGAGAGGAAAAAAAAAAAAGAGGTCAACCATACTTTTAGAAAATGATATTCTGATTTTGATTTATGTCTCTGTTTCAGGTTTAGGGCCGATGAAGACTACAAACTACACTATTTAATTCCATATAAACAATAGTAAAGAACACGCACTTAAAAACAATTTTGGCAAAAGCACCCTTGCAAACCTGGCTAAAGGTTAAGTGAGAGCATGATTCGATCATGAATGAAGGTGATACGTTCAAAGTTGCACTTAATAGACCTTTTTCATGACCAATATTTTGAGTTGTGATCGCATGAAAAGCACAGGTGTAAATATTAATCTTGGCTGCATACCATTTTAGGTGTTGAGTTTTAAGGTACTGGTATTATAGTGCGTTCCATTTACCTCGGAACTCGGGAAGCAGAATCTAGGAATGACTTCACACCCGAGTTGAATGCGTTCTATTTACAAGTCGGATTTTCATTGTTTTCATTAGCTCTAGCCAGGTTAGCAATACCAGTAGTTAATTAGTTATTTTTTGTGTGCATACAAACAGCGTAACATGTCCACAGCACCGTGTCTACAACTGATTTAGTGAGACATGAATAATGTTACTACAGCTTTCACAACTGTTGATGCACGGAGCAGCCATGTTGGATTTTTTAGCTCGGGGGTACTCTGTGGTTGTCGGAGTTCCGAGCTTGGGAATCGGGGTCAGGGGGCGCGTTTCAGACTTTGACCTCGGAAAATGCGACTTTCAAGTACAAATTAGTTGCACTATTATGCATGCTGGCTCACTGGCTTGGCTTCCTGGGACATCTAAATGGAACAGAGACATTGTTAATGTTTTTAGTAACACCTGTGGTTTTTCTGCTGTGACAAGTCAAGGCTTATGTGGAGATAGAATACAGGTCGAAATTGATCCAAGCAGTTGAGTGCCTTGCTTAAGGGCTCTTAGACTTCTATATTTTTCCAGCCAGTCTAGAGATTCAAACCAGCAACTTTGTGTCACAAGCTTCCTTCAGTGAGGGGAAGTCTATTTTTGTATTTCAAAGGAACCAAGACAACCAAGGGACAAAAATATAAGACTGCTCAGAGAGGGCTAGAGCCGAGGTCATTTTCACCCAGCCATATCCAATTGGCACTCTCAGTCAGTCGGAATCCATTCCCTTAACATCAGCTTCGAAATACATCATACTGCAGCGTGTACACACATACTGACTCCATTTCCACTGGAAACATTTTTGGTGTGTGTGTGAATGAGTGTGTGTGTGGGGGACACCATTTGTACTGGTTTTGTTGTCAGCAAGGGAAATAAGCATTTTCATCATGTTGTTGTCCCATTCCGTTTTAAAATGATATCAGGACGTCATTAAGAGCCTACCCATTCTATTCTGTTCTATTGCATTCAATCCCCAGACATCCGAAGGATTGATGGTACAAACATTACAACCCGTCTCTCCCGAATCCAAATTACACTTCAGGTAAAGCAAAGGCAATGGGGTCAGCTTGTAATCTGCTAACGCATAATCACTCTCATGCATAATAGAACGGTCCTGCGGTGTAATAATAATGCAGACGTGGAGATGGCTCGATGCCTGGGCTATCAGTTATTTGCTGCAGACATTTCCATTTGACGTTTCAGCCGTTTAACTGACGCTTTTATCTGGAGCTACTTACAGTAAGGACACAGGTCTGAAAACAAATGGGCCAACACTGCACCTCCTTACTTGATCGGTAACTTCTTTATGCGTTTACTTTTTTATTTTTGCATTTCCTGCAGCTCATTTCCAGAGAAACAATGATGGCAAATGTCAGTAAACTGTCAGTGTTTGGCTGTTTTTAAAGGTCCCATGCCATGAAAATTTCACTTTGAGGTTTTTTATTACATTAATATGCGTTCCCCCAGACTGCCTATGGTCCCCCAGTGGCCATAAATGGCGATAGGTCATGGCCCACCCTTGAGAGAGAGACATCATGGCTTTCAAACGAGCAAAGTGGCAGTTGGTCAAGGCCACACCCACACCCTCCACCTTGCCGCACCCCCCCCTCCTCCTCAATAGCTACAGACACAGAAATGGCACACACTAAGGAAAGCTCATTGTGGGACTGGCTCTAGTGGCTGTAATTCTGCACCAAGGCTGAATAGGGATAGGGAAGCCCATACAGGTTAAATTGTCATGAACAGCAGTGCTTTGTTTAACTGGAGGCCAGACGTGCAGAGGAAGAGCTTCTTGAACTTGATTTGTCTCATCTGTCTGTATAACAATCGCTTTTGTTGTGTGTTATGTGGGAGTTAATCTGTGTGTAAATGGTTTGTCTTTGTGCTTCCATTAGATGTTGGCAGTGATGTGAACCAGACTTTCCGTCTATTTGTAGGTCAGTACAGAAAGACCCTGTGCAGACACTTTCCTGTGTTTGTCAGCTATTTTGCTCGTGTTATAAATGTGTGTGTGCATGCCAAACACTGGCACACTTTAACTCACTGCTATTTCAGTGTGATAATTGCAACCCTTAAACTGATTTCCACTTGTCTGCCCTGAATTTCAATGTAGCTGCTCTTTAACATCAAGGTCCTCCATATGACTGAGTGATAGGAAGGGAGTGAAGGGAACAAAGATAGGCGAGCTAAAACCTAAGAGACTTTCATCTTGATTGCCTGTCCTCTTTCAGTCTTCTTGTGTCTTGTGGGCAAGTCAAAGTCATCTGGCGTGGTAATGGATCAAAAGCTTGTTGATTTGAGAGCAAAGTTTAGTTAAATCATTTTTTAACTTAGTTCTCACCAGACACTAGGGCTGGGACGGTATGGATTTTTTTTTACTGCGGTTTGAAAAGCAAGAAATTCCCACGGTAGAGCGGTATACCACAACCCCCTTACAAGAGTAGCGTAAGTTAGAGCGAGAATGGCAGGGTGCCTTAAGTGAGCGACGTCAGTGCCCGTGTGGTCGCGCAAGGAGAGTGAGCGGTAATGGAGAGTAGAGTGCTGCTGTGAGGAAAAGAGAGGAAAAAGATAACAAAGATGATGTAAAGTGACTTAAAAGTGAACAATAAAACAAGCTAGAGCTTCTCAGGACACGGTGGCTTTATCTATTGTCAATACTGCCAGTAAAGTGAATGCGTTACTCCCGAAAAAACATCGGCTTAAACCTTAAAACATGTTGCAGCAGTGTTTCCATTTCAGCTCAAGGTGAGATGTTGTTACCGGTTGCTACGACAACACAAACAAACTGTTGCTGGTGCGCATGTCCATTGTGACGTCATGGGCCAGTCAACGTGGAAGAGCCGAGCTCCATGTTTGCTTTAATGCGCTTTTGAGCACTTTCATTGGAATGTACGGGGCTTCCCGCCGAACACTGTATCCAGTTTTCTTAATACATCCATGTACCAGACACAGCTCACAAACATGACAACTGCATGTTCAAATATCAAACTGTCCAGTTGAATTGCAGACAGACATCAAGTTAATGACCCAAGTCTGGAATGACTTATGCAAATGTAACATAGCACACCCCTGTGTATATATATACCAAAAAAAATACCATTCCATAAGTGCTACATTTATTTATAACAAGGATCTAGACAAGTCTAGTAGCAGTTTAGTTTAACAACTGCACCATTTTCTTCTCTGAAGAGTAGTTTGAGTTATGTCACTGGGACTGAGATTGTCCTTTCCCTGGGAGTTTATCAGGGACCTTTTTAGTTTTCATCCAGTTAGTTTCACCTGCAGTCAACTGGACAACTGACCCACTTAATCAGTTTATCTTTTTGGTATTGACTCTTTCAGGCCTTCAACTTATCCAGCTCTTTCTCGGTCAACTACTTCTTCTCCTGACTTTGTTTCCTATCTATCCTTCTGGCTTTCACCCATTTATTTGCACTTTTGCCATCCAGCTGAACCAATCTTTTAGTTTCCAGGCTTCAGCACTTAGATCCCTTGTAGTTCAGTGACCCTGTTCCTCTATCGGAGCCTATTTCTGTTTTATTGGCAGTCAGTTTCTCTGCCAGACTCTGTTTTCATGAGTCTGCTAGAGACTGCTACTGATATCTGATTCTGTGGCAGCTCTGGCAAAGGTGTGATGCTGAGTCACTAGGGCTTAGGGTTGGGCATTGTTTGGATTTTAACGATTCTGATTCCAATTCAGATTCTTCCTTTCGATTCCGGTTCTTATTGATTCTCAATTCCGATTCTTTGAGTGGTGGAGTTGAAACGGGTCACATGCATATTTCGCAAATAAGAGGAAAGTTTTATTTTGATTCAATGGTGGTTTGCAGTTTTACTGCTTTTTCAACGTAAAATAAAGCCACACTAGAGCGCCGCTTACTGTGCTCCATGGCTGCAACACAACAAGCGCCTGGTCGCTACGGAAACCAAAACTTGCGCATGTTAAATTGGGAAAAAATGATCGGATTTGAAACCAAATCCTCCAAACGATTCCAATAAAGAAACTATTCGGATGGAATCGTAATTTTTGAAACGATTCCGATTTAGGAATCGGTTCTCGATGCCCAACCTTACTAGGGCTGTAGCAATCAACTAATCTCACGATACGATACGATGCACAATATTCAGCTCACGATACGATATATATCACGATATTCAGCCAACAATACGATTCGATATATTTCGATACACTTACATCATTTTCTGAAAGATTTAAAGGGGACCAAGTGATTTTGGTGACATCTTGTGAGTGTTCCATTTACTTGGATTTAATTAATTGAACTGAAAACATCAATTACACAATATAGGTCTCAGAATTTTTCTAAGCACTCTGGCGGACTTTCAAATAAAGAAAATAAAATGAATTTATACCTAATGCGCCTATTCTTGTTCGAAATTTTCACTTTCTTAATGAATTAATGCTACTATTTTTTTAACATGTAATAGTGTGAGCAAACTCCTCAAAAAACATGGAAACTCCATAATGATAACTGGCTCTTTAACTAGAAAAAGATCTCAGACTAGGAGGCAGTTCACTGAGGAGTGATGGTTAAAGTCTGTGATTATGGAAACATTATTGTAGTATGCAGCATCCTGATTGGTGGAAAATGCTTGCAGAAAGAGAGGCTGTTGTCAGGTAAACATGTCACTGTCAAAGACGCTGAAGCGAAAAGTTGACGTGGAAAAGCCAGAAGCCCAGCTTTAATGATGAATGGACTGATAAGCAGGCTATGCACTCGTCGTGTATGCCTCATTTGCAATGAAACAATGTTGTTGCAAAATAATACAACCATCATCATCACTTGAACATAACGATCGCGTCATTCACGTGCATATTAAGTAGCTCCAGATTGTCCGCTCTAGCGGAGAGTTTGGTTTGTTCAGCCAGCAGTGAGGTTTACAAGAATTTGTCAAAATTTCCAGATTCCCGGCAACCTAAGATAAACAGTTAGACTATAAACCGACAGCTTTTGTTTTAGCTTGTTTGTAAAAATTCGCTATTTGCAGAGTAGAGCTGTGTTTGCGTAAAACAGCGCGGTGGACTGAGCAGATTGAAATATCGCTTTCTACATGTTTATGCCGGTCTACACAGGTGAGTGCATTGATAAGTATTGACTTTCTACTCACGAAGGTTTAATTGTAGCCTATTTACAGAAAAGAGACCAGCGTGAGTTCATCTGCCCCAGCGGCCGATGGTAACTCTGTATCGTTCCCAGTCAGGTGCTGCGTGTTTTAACCTTTAACACACACACATCTCGGCTGAGCCGTGTGTGTGGAGCTCGGGCATCGATTCTGTAGCCTATAGGCTACAGAATCCCAGAATGTGAATAGAGATGTAAATACAGGGGGCTGGGTTTTTGCTCTAAATGCTTGAAATGATAAATAACAGAACACATGTTTTCCTCTTTACATTTTGTGAATTCATGATTATTCTGGGGGCCAGACTAAAAGCTTTGGATGAGGGCCGCCAGTTGATGTTGGCTGCTCTACAGCGACACTAGTGGCTGGCTGACCAAATCGCTCTTCCTGCAACGTGAACGGGGGTAAACACGGGGGATTTGAATGGGACTTATTTATCGATACTCACGGCATAAAAATCGATACTTTCTTGGTGGAAAAAATATCGATTTATATCGCAGAATCGATAAAATTGCTCAGCCTTATGAGTCACAGATGTCCCTATGTTCATCAAACGTATAGATTTGGAAATAATTACAATTCAGAATGAAGTTTTTCATGGCTTTAATAAAATAATGAAATCTGTATTCTGTCAATACGCTTAGTATTGTATCCGTATATATCCTTGCCAAAAACAAAAGGTAATTTCCACTAATGCTTTGAAAGATGCCTTATTATTAGAATAAAATTAAACCTCTACAATAGCAGCAATAGTAATCACAGCACAGAGAGAATAAACACAATGTTTCACAAGGACCGAGATCATAAACCGCCATCAAAAACCGCTGTCTATTCAGATTGTCAAATTGGTTGGGCTTCTTTGTCGCATGTTTATCAAGTTCAAAGACAGCACAAATTTCCTGTTAAAGAATAGTCTCTGAACTGGTTTTCTTTCTTGTTTTTCTCAGCTGTTTCTTTTCATGCGGGTGTTGGAGGGAATCAAAGCTGAGTGCTCCGCTCCCAACACAGTGATCAGTGTTTTCAAGGAGACCCTCTTTGATGCTGTAATGAGCCCACTGTGGTAGGTTATTATTATCCAGAGAGACAGCAAGCAGTGAAAAGATAGATGGAGAGACATAGAGGGAGAGAGGAGGAGGAGGAGGAGGAGGAAGTGAAAGCAAGCCAGTGGGTGGCATGTTTGGAACATTTTATCTTAACTCTGGAGCAGTTAGTTTAACTCATTTTGCGCAGATGAGCAAAATGAAATTTTAACGTGTAATCATCGCACAGAAATTGCAATAAAGTTGATCCTCTTTCAACCAAGTTGCTGAATTTAAAAAAAAAAAAAAAAAAAAAAAAAAAAATGATATTTGATAGAACGTGCTTTCAGAATAGCCAGTGTTAGGATAGGATTTATTAATGTGTTCTTATTTAAAAAAAAATACATAAGATACATTTTTAGGAGCTATTGACCATGTTTATTTTATCTACAAGCCCTGCTTTGTATTTATGAATTTATTTGTATTTATGTATGCTTTGTAACTTTACTATGGTTCATACAAAGGAAAAACGCACTGTAGGGGTCTTTTAGCACCAGTGGAGCGTGATGATCTCAGTCAGCATTAGGAAGAATAGAGGACCGAAAAAAGAGAGCGAGAGTTGATACTTAGGGAGAGGTTGAGACCTTGTTGATAAAAGGATTGCTACGTAATATTCATATAGATAATAATTATTCAGTGAACATATAGTATTTAAGATTTTTTTTTTCTTCAAATTGACAAAATGGATGTGTCAAATTTAGAGGTTTTTTACTTTTTTTGTGCAAAATACTGAATTGTGGATTACTACAGATGAAAAAAAGAAAGTAGGAACAGCGCGACCTTTTTATAAACGGACAAATCAAAACATTACAAGTAGATAAGGATGCATGAGACTGTTGTAAGTCAAGAGCCATTCAGTGCAAAAATAGCCAAAGTAAGTAGTTTGCCCTTTTTCTCACGATACAAGGTTGCGGTAATTAGGGGTGTTTGTCACTAAAAAGCAGGCATTGTTATTACTCCAATTGGAGTGCCACAAAATCACCCAGTAGCACTTTACAACGTTATGCAGAGTAGGAAAAGGACATGGAGCGAGGAAGAGACTATCTGAATAAAAAGCTCTTATCACGTTGTTTCCGCCTCTCTAAGCGATCGACGTATCCCCAAGGTCAACAGCTAAATAAATGTCTTTAAGGGGAATGTTTGCCAGTTTTCTTCTCTTCCAATTATGCACTTTAACTCTGTCAAGTAACATGGCAGCCTTATCCCCACCTGCTACGCACGCACATATACGCATGCTTCTGACTCAAGACCATGTTTTCTCAAAGGTCATTTTTTTTAACCTAAAGTAGGCTGTATCGCATGGTCTTGTGATTTCATATTGACTATATTTATTGAATTACCAGAAAAAATGCCATATTGTGATCTATCTATATAGATATACACTGTGTGTGTGTGTGTGTGTGTGTGTGTGTATATATATATATATATATATATATATATATATATATATATATATATATATATATATATATATATATATATATATATAATGAAATGACCTATATTGGCATAGAAGAGTTTGGCCATATCTCACAGCCCTAATTGTAACCATCTATTGCATTCATTAAGTGTGGTAGGTCAACAGTTTAGGTAATGATTTATAGGTTTGTCCAAGTTTGCACATCAAATAAGTAGTTAAACTAAGATGATTTAATTGTAATTGTTTGAAACCTTTCTGATCACTTTTTAATTGCTAGAAATGCAGATCATACATATGAAAAAGAAAGAAACTAACTAGATTATTAGACTTCCTAGGGATTTAGGTTATGCACGTATATATTGTATCAGGTATGTCAAAGAATGCAACAATGAGCATGGGTCAGTCCCTCGCTCCTCTCCTCTCCTCTCTACAGATGTCCTCACAAAACAAAAGCTTTACACGCACGCACCTACTTGCACTCAAAGAAAAGCCACATAGCTCTTTTTAAGCTTAGCTGAATCCTGCCTCCATTCCCTCAACATGAACACATACCTACACACTCAGCCGTGCCTGTATATAAACGCATGCATTCACACACAATGTACACAACCTCTCCTCCTCCCGGTAATCTCTCCTTTTAGCGTCTCCTCTGCCCTATTATGTGGGGATTTTCCTTCTGATGGGAATTCCAGCGACAGCCACACTGAGAGGCCATCTAATTAGCCATAGATGGACGACTTCCAATACGAGTAAATGAGCAAAGAGCTGCCCGTGGACAAATCATTTTAACCCTGACAAGAAAGGGGACATTTAGAAGCGCTAATCACAATCGCAGGCAACTGCACCGTATAAGAGAGAAAACACATCTGCTTTGAGGCTGCATTTGCATTTGGGAGGGAAAAAAAAACATGTTTTTTTTTCTCTCTTTGTGGCTCAAATCTGGTCTTTTCATGGCTGTCCAAGCAGGTTAGGAGGGCCAGGGAAGATTTGTGCTGATTAGTTTTTTTCAGTTGCCACCACAATTCATCAGGACCAACTTCTGCTTTACTTTAGAATTCAAAAATCTAAAGGATGACTTTTGGTGCAGTGTAAGGCAGCCGTTAATGGCCATATTGGAGGTCCTCTGTAAGCAATGCGCGAGAAAAGCTGATTGTGTTTGTCAGCTAAACACAGTTGTCTGGTAGCTAGCAACTGCAAAAAAAAAAAAAAAATAATTGTAAATGCTGTAGACCATCAACGTTTAATTAAAAGAAAATAATTGCAATTGCTATGATGCTCAAAACAATGTGACTGTGAGCCACTGTGAGTGATCGTAAGAGAACCAAAAGCTCTTTGTGGTCCTTTGGCCCCTATCCACTGCTCTAAAGCACTGTTTAATATCCCCTCTATCCATCTATCTTCCACTGTATTACCCTTTCTCTCTGCCTGCCTTTATACCCCTACATTCCTTTATGACTCCCTCTTTCCCTCTACTCATCCATTACTTTATCCTCCGTTCATCTGTCCTTTGACCTCTGTCCATACTCCCGTCCATGCATTCATGATGGAGTGGACAAAGCCTCGAATCTTAGGGATTACCTTTATAGATTTCCTCTCCTTCCTCACTCTTATTTCTCTCCCTTCATGCCTCCTTTACTCTCTATAGCTCATTTTTTTCTTTTACTTTTCTCTGTATCACCTCTGTACTGCTATCTATCCTTCTACCAACATCTTATTTTCTCTCTACATCTCTCTATCTGCCCCACTCCCTACCTCTCAGTGAGTAATCCTTTAGTCCTAGGTAGGATTGTTGGGCTGATAGAGGAGACTGAGGTTTTTTGTTTACTCTTAGTGAGGTAATCTATGCTGTGATGTGGAGAGTTTTTTCTGTGGCTAAAACGATCGGACAATGGGCTTACTGAGGGAAAAATCACCCATGGGAAAGGAAGATGGCGCGAGAGAGCAAGAGATTAAAATGCCAAGTTGGGTCAATATACTGTCGGAATCAAGCAGCTACTCATTGGTATCAGTTGCAAGTTAAAAGTTTTAAATCCGCTATCACTATCAAAGACTTAAAAAATAAAGGTACACATAGGTGTACAAATGAATAGGCAGTGCCAAAACATGGGGCTGAATTTCTAAAAACGCACCACCTCTCAACACTAAAATTTTAATAAACTAAACGAACAGA
Organism: Perca flavescens; assembly: GCF_004354835.1. Taxonomy (NCBI): domain Eukaryota; kingdom Metazoa; phylum Chordata; class Actinopteri; order Perciformes; family Percidae; genus Perca; species Perca flavescens. Next base: position 27,725,481 of record NC_041347.1, read on the forward strand.
CATAACAACTCAACATGACAAGCAGCCAGAGTCTTAGTGGCAACAACGTAATGAGTAGTGTTGTAACAATGGGAAGAAGCATGCTTCTCTGCAACTCAAATTTGGATTTGACAGAAAACAATTGTGACTGATTTTCTGCTTGCATTCAGCCTGTTTGTACTGGAGCATTAGATTGCAAACGGGCTGTTTGTTCATATATATCCACAAGCCAAAGCAGACAAATTCATACTGCAGGTCATACCGTCTCCAGGCTCTTGACATTAAATATGTCTGGTGTTGTAGAAGTGTTTGAAATTTGCCCAGGAATATGAAAAGACCAGAACTTTGATAGATGTAAACTGAAGGTTGGTATTCCAACTGCATGACACTTCTCTCATTTGAAATTTATTCAGAAACTGTTTTTGGTATATTTTTGATGGAAAATATTAACAGCAGCCATGATTTTTTTTATATTTTTAGAGTTAGAAGCAAATACAGCCCAGAATGTGGTGTTCTCATCCTATAGACAGAATTTAGAGTATGCTGCTGTCAATCATCTGTTGAACAGCCTATACTTGGAGTGACGTGTCCAATCAGATACTGATTCAGCCTGACCAGTTTACAAAACAACTATTTCAAAGGCGGACTGTGTGATAGACCCCCAAAAAACAATATTCTTAACAATATCTAACACAAAACACAACCGGCTGTGTAAGGCAGCACAACAGCTAATTGCCAAACAAACTGATCGATTAGGAAATGTGGGGAGATGCTGTTAATAGATAAATGTTGCTTCTTTCTCCCTCACTTTTACTTTCCTAAGCACAAATCCTGAGCACAATCATTAACACACACACACACACACACACACACACACACACACACACACACACACACACACACACACACACACACACACACACCACGGGCAACCAAACAATCGATGAAGGCATGAACACATGTACACACTCTACACTTTGGTGTGAAGATACATACATACACACACACACACACACACACACACACAGATTTCTGACGTTAATCTTGCATATGTTGGCTGTGATCGATGCATGTTCGGGCTAATGGTTATAAATGCATTAGTACCAAGACCTAATCAGCCAGACACAAGCACATACATTTATGCACATAGTTGAGCGCACACACACACACACACACACACACACACACACACACACACACACACACACACACACACACACACACACACACACACACACACACACTTGCCCTCTAATCGTAATTTAGTTCAGGCGTTCTTCCGATTCAATTTCCTGTTGAGTTTCATTTCATTACTAAGTCATGAGCCGCCATATTTACAGACCCACGTGCCAGTACTCCATCACATAGTAGGTAAGAGTGGATTAATTAGTCAAAAGAAACAAAACCGATTCTGTACTAATTAAAATTTGGTTTTAGTTGTAATTCATCAACACAAATGGGAAATCTTGACCAAAAACAATGAATACACCTAAATGTAAAATGTATCTACAGCCATGATTCCTCAGCCTGTTACAGAGCTTACAAGGTCCCTTGCCGGAGGTAATGGTGCGTCAAGAAGGAAGCGTTCTCACTGCTAACCTTGTCCTAAAATTGATATACGAACAACTCATGGTTTAATGTTTTTATTCTGAGAAAACCAAGATAGACACATACATGTATGATGTGTTATTGCTGACATGGTGGATTTCTATCCGAAGCTAAGTGCTGTGCTGGCCTTGAAAGGTCTGTCTTCTCAGGAAAATGGCGACAGTGACTTTAAAGACTATAACGCCGAGATCTTTTCCGACCAGAATAATAGTCTTGTAATGAGCATTAAAATATTCCATGTTGCGATAGAGGAATGCAACCGCCACATGATTTGTCTAAATTGTTGATAAAAATCATCCACTAGACATCTTCAAATCAAAAATTTGACTTTGTCGGAACTTATGTGCAGATTTCAATGTGCCCAGCAAAGGGTAAATGTAACGGTATTTCTCTGGAACACTGATTTTAATATTCGATCTTGGCCAGTTTTTCCCCAAAACATTCATTACATGATATCAATTTCTGCCGTTCAAGATACCAGGAGCATTTTGTGTCAAAACATTTACCATCCCATTAAGAGATGAGTACCAGCATCTGTTCACAAATTATAAGCCATAAAACACAACTCTTTCATTTTCCCCAAAATATAAATCCAGTATTTTCAGATGTTCAAAATCAACCGGGCATTTGCTGAATATAAATACAATGTTTTCCTCCTCAGCCCCTTCTGTGGCAAAGCTGGATTTTTAATATCAGACTTTTGTTTGCATATGTAATGCCATCTAAGCTCATTGTGGAGACTTCAGATTAATTTCTGAGGCTAAGATGAGGCTTGAATTATAACGCAGAGTGGAGCAGAGACAGATAAGGAAACAAAGCAGACGCGAAACAAATAAAAAGGCCGACAGGCTGCGGGGACAGAGACAGGCATTATCAGAAGAGTATTACTGTACCTCATAGGCTTACAGGCACACAGCTCTGACAGCGCTTGTTATTGATAGAACAACAAACTCAGCTCTCTGCCAAAAAGAAAAGGTCACATTATACAACTTATGGTTTAGAAGGCGAATATGTCACCTCTAAAATTACACTGAAAATGTCAGGCTATCATTCCCACTTCATGGTTAGAATGGGGCCACTGTGTTTCGACACTGTGAGATGGTGCCTTTTACAATTTTGGAATTTGTAATAAGATTGTAAAATTGATAGTATAAATGAAGGAATAGGGACTGGGGTTGCAAATTGGCCAATTGGCCAGAAACCTTTTATGCAACACATCTACACATTGTTATGGCTTTGACTATGATAATTACGTATGTAATGTGCGCTGCATTGTCCTTGACAAATAAAGTAATAATAAAATAGCATATGTTGTGGGAAAGAAAAGATCATTATTATGCCTATAAGAAGAGGATGCTCATTATGTCATTTTTTGAAGTTGTTTGCTAATTAAACTGTATCTGACATCAATTCTGTCCATCTGCTTTCCAAAGATTAGTTTAGTCAACCACCCATGTGTTGTATTGAATCAACACAACTGTGCAGACAGCAGTCTTCATTCCAAAAAATAAAAAGCGGGATAGATGAGAAGGACAGAAAGAGACAACAAAAACTCCAGGTTTTCACTTGCTTTTGGACACTCCATTACATAAAAAGCAACATGAGGTGCGGAAGCAAAAAATTGAACACAAAAATAAATTTGTCAGTGCTCTCGAGCTCAGCCTTTTAACATCCCTCACATTTTACAACACCACATACAGTAAATGTTATGAACTGGTCCTGGAGTCAGGTAGTATTTTATCAACACAACTTGTGATGTGAGCTGCCAGTTACAGAGTCTCGCGCTACGAACGTATGCGAAAAATCTCCAAGAACTATAATTGCATACAGTGTTCATATAAATGAGTCCCTGTATGTTGTAGTGTATGTTTGTGGAAGTACACAAAAGTGCATTTGTGTGTCATGGAAAAACAAAACAAAAAAAGCATAAGAATACAGTTCTAATATGTTACTGGTGGAGAGATGTATTCCTCTGCTGAAGGCATTAATCATGTTTAATAAAAAGCATTAGACATAAATCATGTTGAGAATAACACCGACATGTTGACATGACATGAGTCAGTCAGGTTCTCAGGATGCTATTTAGCAGCTCATTACAAATCCTGGAATCATAAACTAGCATTTAGGAAGTTGCACAGTCGGACAGCAAGGGGAAACGGCGCTGTAACGTTCTGTAATCAGCGAAATGAAAAACATGTCAAAATGAAAAGTAGCTTTTAAGAGGGAAGATAGATTGCCCCTTCACAATATCAACCTAGGGCTGTGTCTCCAAGTGGTTCAGTTATATCAAATGACAAATACAAAAGAGTTTGAGTCATTTTGGAAGTTCCAATATATCTGCAGAGCTCTTCACCCCCCCTGTTGCCGATTGGCTGGAACAGTGTTTTGTGGCTAGTGCACTCCTTTCTGTTTGTTTTCCATTTACACAGCCCGTGCTGTGTATTAACACTAGATTTTTTTTCATCGCACACCGAAAATGGAAAGCTAGCTTACCCTGAGCAGATATTCGCTGAATTTGACAAAAACTGTATAGATGAATCACTGCTCTTCACTTACTTTACCTTCTTAATGCAGCTGTTGGCAATGTTGATTTCCCTCGTACTCGTTTCAAACAAGCATCAGATGTCTCAAACTGACTGAGCAACCCATATTCCCCTGGACTGACATTAAAGGCTGTTTTATGCTTCTGCGTCAACTCCACGCCGTAGCTACGCCATCGCTCCTACGGCCTTTCGGAGTTCTGCGTCAGGGTTGTAGGTCTGCATCGCGGTGCATTTCACCACCATAACGCTAGGGGGTGATAAGTCTGAGGTTATTTGCGAGGTGTCTGCCAGCCAGTTTATGTTATGTTAGCAAGCTAACTTTGGCACAACTGCCCACAAAGTACTGCTTGCTGACGAAGTGGTAATTTCAAAACGTTACTGACATATAGACACTTTACAAACAGATAACCCCGTCATTGTATCCAAAATGTCTGAGTTTATTTGCAAAGCTTATGTCAGTGAACTAGCATGTTGCTACTCCCCACAGTAGGCTGCTCGAAACACCGACTATCAACACACAGGAAGAGTTGACCAATCGCAGTCCTTGCAGTCTGCGTCGCCTTGACGCAAAGTTACAAATTTTTGGAGGTGTACGGCGAGCTACGGCGGAGAGCTTGGAGCGGGGTTCGCAGCGACGCAGAGGGGTCTGCCGTCGATTCGACGCAGAAGCATAAATCAGCCTTTAGCCTGTCTGCACAACTTTCACTCTATCACTTCTCCACTATTGGTTATAAAAGGCTTTGACAGTCACAAAGGGATAAGGATAGGACAGGTATGCAAAGTATAAGCAATTTCATGTTGCAATCATTGTCAGTATTATAAAATGTAAAATAAATGTCTAAGTTAAACGCTATATATATATATATATATATATATATATATATATATATATATATATATATATATTATGCGCTATTGTTGCAGCTCAAACCTAATAAATTCAATACAAGAAAAGAAAATAATGAGTAAATTAATTCAATATATACATAAATACATGTAAGTACATTTACAGGCTTTACTTAAGGACATAAATTGGAAGGCAAACATACAGGGCAAGTAAGAAAAAGTCTAAGTCATTTTGATGTCAAAGAACAGGTAGTTTTATTATTGTAACTTAAACTGTAGACAGTGGGAATGTTTTCAAATTTTGGTTTTCATTCACCAGTTGATATTTTGTTCCTTTTTAGGGGTCACATCTACAAAGCATTTCTGCTGTTTTTTTTTTTTCCCCCAACAGCTCAATGGCCTCTGGTCTATCTCGAGCCAAGCATGTTTCTTCATAATAAACAATGATCCTGTCTCGTGTAACACGACACCAATTCCCACCAAGATGATTTAACACGCAGCTACTCTCAATATTGAACACATTGGTTGGAAAACAATCATTGTTTCTTTTACATAAGACCTTAATCTTAGAAGATTAATCTGCTTTATGGTTTGCTGTGAAGTGTACATGGAGCAGCCCAGCAGTGACTGATGGCGTAGAGCTTCTGCAGTTGTTTAGCATGCTGGCTGTATTGCATTTATTTGTTTTAGGATTTACAGTTAATTTCATGGTTTGTGGGAATATTTCCGATTGATGAAATAATGCCCACATGTTTCCATGTGATGTCTTTTTTGACAGTCATTTAGCTTTTCACACTACCATTGCAGGTCATTTCGGTTAATATCACGATTAGTTATCAAGTGGTAGTGACAACGAGAAGGTATATTCTACATTTCCAGTGTTTTTATTGTAAAGGGTTGGGTTGTTTAAATTCTAAAAAACACAGACCCCTTTATATATAGGCCATTTTGTGAAAGGTCATGCAACTATTGTAAAGGTTCTTATACCTGTAGTGTATATGTGTATATAGACTTGTCTAAGAAATGCATCATGACCGTATTATACCATATGCTTATAAGATCCTATTTATTTTGATTAGGACAATGCACATTAATCAACATTTCTGTAAATGCGCCAGTGTGGTTTTACGTTTTTTTTTTTTTTCTGCAACTTCTCTGTTTTGCTTCCCTCTTCTGCTGTCATCAATGTTGTTTCCAGCTGCAATAGGCAGCTGTTTAAGTGAAAATGCGGACATCAACCAACCATACACAACGTGCACACAGCAGTAAACAGCAGGCCAACAAAGTGAGTGACTAACCGGTGAACATTGTGGCGCATTTAGCTTAAAAAAAAGCCAAACTTTTTCTTCAGAAGTTGACCAAAACCGAGCTGACAGGAGAGTGAATATTGGTCTTATTTCCCCCCTGTGGGCAGAGATATGACTCTAAATGAATGCGAATGTTTTTGTTGTGTCTACTTGGTGTGTAAATGATGTGATAGATCAATGTTGTGTTTACAGTTTGATACACTGTCCTAGCCTGGTTGACACCAGACCCTTCTCAGCTGTAACTGAGAGTGGGTCTGGGAAAGGTTCATTGACGATTCATTTCCAGAGGGGCGTCACCAACGGACGCCACTCAAATGCCTCTGGGCTCATTGGATAGTCCTTCAACCAATCAGACCAACGATCCGGGTGACGCTTTTCACATCCGCTAAAAAAAATTTGATTTTGGTTTTTGGTGTCATCCCTCCAAACCCTACTTTCTCCTTGCAGGTGTTGCATATTGCAAACTTGTTATCTTCTGCACACACGCTGAAGAATTCCCAAACAGCTGACATGTTGCAGGTTAATTCACGACGTTCCCGATATGTGGGAGAATAGCGCGGAGACGCGCTTCACACCGCGAGCAGGTACGCGCCACACACGGTGGAAAAGTTTAGTGAAAGGAAAAAGAGACTGTGCTGTGTGCGTGCGTCTTTTGAGAATTGTAACTCGTATAACTTATGGTGTCAGTTAATTGTAGAGTTGACCGGCATGAAATCGGCATATGTCAGACTGACCTGCAGTTCGCTGAGCACGTGAAGCACGGCTTCGGTAGCCGTCATGTTGAATGTGAACAAAAAGCTGCTCGCCGTCGCTGCGCTATCGTCGTCACGTAAAGCCCGCCTCAGCGGTTGTGATTGGTGCCTCAATTTTGTGAACATTGGAAATGGGTTTGAATGTGCTCTTCGCCAGACTGACTTGCAGAGCAAATCTCAAATTTGCCGGACGTTCGTCAGGGTTTACCCAGGCTAACACTGTCCCCAAGTGGCCATAAAATAAGAACCACTGGACTAAAATATCTCTAGAATCAAATTATATTATTGTAGAAAAAAGCTGTTAATACCCTTTTTATCTTGTTTGATCAACAACCCATCACAAGTTCAGTATCGATTTCTACAGCATATCCTCATAGAAGATCTTTTTACAGTCTGTGAGTCTGTGAACTTAGTTATTCCCTAGTGGGACCTCATTGCAGTATTTGACAGAATTAGTCATGCAGTGTTAATTGGTTGCCTTGAGCAGTAGGTGGGTATCTCCGGTTTAGCATGAGTTGGCTCAGATCCTATCTGTCAAACAGAACATTTTCAGTGAAAACAGGCAATTCCTCATCTTCCTCAGCAGACGTCCCTTGTGGGGGTCCCTCAGGGCTCATTTCTTGTCCCCATCCTGTGCTCCCTCTACATGTTCTCCATTGCTAGTATGATTCAGAGATTATTTTCCTGCTACCATCATATTCTCAAGAGCGTCATTGCTGACAGTAGGTGTTGGATATCTCAGACATGAACCACCGTGAATCTTACCTTTTTTCCTCACTAAAAGATAATAATAATAATAATTATTATTATTATTATTATTATTATTATTATTATTATTATTATTATATGATTGCTATTGATGACCGAAGGTCTTGAATGTCTTTTACACATATCTTGTTTTAAGTCCTGAAACAACTTCTTCCACTCTTCTGGGAAGCATACATAATTTCCCAAATCCTCAAAACAAACAAACAAAAAATCCATGTATCAGAACAATCAGTATCGGACAGATGGGAATTTGTCAGATTTCATTATACAATATTATTTACCCACCACAAAATCTTGTCAATATTATTTGGCAACCCAATTGTATATGTATATTGTGAATATGCATACAGAAGTGACATTGCATTTAAACAGTTTAAACAGAAAGCCTTTAGCATGTTATAATTAGCATAATTGTTGGATCTTTATCATATTTATAGTTCCATGGTGGTATATGTACAGCAGGGAAATACAAATGAACTATTTTAAATGTCATGGAAAAAATGTCCCTTATTTTAGAAAGTCTAACTTGGCAGGTATCATTATTGTTATTAAAGCAGACTTTAATATGAAAGATAGCTGTAACATGGATGAATCAAATTTTGTTTGTTATCAGCGGTCTGGCCTTGCTTCTTGAGGAAACTCCAGCTGTGACTCAGCATAGAGTTCACCCTACGTTCTGAACAACATGGCTATGGATCTGCCTCAACATGTTCAAAACTTGACACACTCTGTCATTCTCTCCCAGCAAACATCTGGCAGATGGCAGCTAGCAGGAGGTGGCCAAGTTCAAAATCAACCCAGTCAACAAGTAGAGGATTCTAATGCTGATATAATGACATAAAATAATTGTGTGAAAGGATAAATGTATCCTGTGTCACTCCTATATCACCAATCTGATGTTCACTGCATTCAAGTTGTTTTAAGATGAATTCATGTAAAGTACTTTTTGATGTACCCACTTCACCCCAACCTTCATTGTCTTTTTTTCTATTTTTGTTTTTCTGTTTGTGTTCAAAATAATCATTGGTAATAGAATCTTCTGTAGTGGACTAGAAGCCTAGAAATAATTAATAATAATCGGACACAAAAGAAATCCCCCATATATTTATTGGACTGTCCATCCTCTTGTGCCAAGCTGAAGTGATGAGCAAATTAAGTTTTTTTTTTTTTTTTCCTTAATATCTTGAATATAGGATAGAAGACAGCCAATAATGATGATAACTAAACAACGATGATTGTGTTCATCATATATGGTATCAGACGATATATGTACTCCTGTAACTTTCACCAGCAAAAAAATAAAGTAAAATAAATAAATACAAAATGCGGTGTTGTCATCACCGTGCTAGTGTTGCGTCACCGCCGCTATTGTGGTGATGCTGTTTTCATCACTGCCCTAATTTACACATCAAGTTGTCCAGACTATTACACAAAACCACCCCACAAATCAAAATGTGCGTACGTTTGAGCTTTGTCCGAGCTTACTGCTTTTCAAGTTCCCTCTTAAGTTATAACCCACCCCTCTCCATCTGTGAACAGTTGTTGTACGTTTCCAGGCAGCTGTTTATTTTTTGCTTTATAAATGATTTGTGCAGTCTTAAATTATACCAGATCTTTGAACTTTATGTGTAATTTGAAATACCGTATATCGGTGTGCTTATTATATCCAACATTATTTACTATACGAATGCCTCTTTTTTTGTAGTGTGCTTAGTGATTCTAAGATGGCTTTGTAGGTTTTGCCCCATACTTCAACAGTCATTTAAATACGGTAACACAAGCAGGTTAAGGAAAAGATCAGGAGCAGCACAACTCATTTCACACGTGTGAAGAAGATTCATGAGACCTTGATGAATTACACAGGAGCATTTAGTGAACACTCAATTAAGGAGAATTTAGGCAGGCAGTACAGTTTAACCATGGT